>NW_027196221.1:22500-35000 GCF_038502225.1 Cherax quadricarinatus
TCAGCATGACAGAAGTGTCTTACAGCGTGGGGGATGTCTCTCAGCATGACAGGAGTGTCTTACAGCGTGGGGGATGTCTCTCAGCATGACAGGAGTGTCTTACAGCGTGGGGGATGTCTCTCAGCATGACAGAAGTGTCTTACAGCGTGGGGGATGTCTCTCAGCATGACAGAAGTGTCTTACAGCGTGGGGGATGTCTCTCAGCATGACAGAAGTGTCTTACAGCGTGGGGGATGTCTCTCAGCATGACAGAAGTGTCTTACAGCGTGGGGGATGTCTCTCAGCATGACAGGAGTGTCTTACAGCGTGGGGGATGTCTCTCAGCATGACAGGAGTGTCTTACAGCGTGGGGGATGTCTCTCAGCATGACAGAAGTGTCTTACAGCGTGGGGGATGTCTCTCAGCATGACAGAAGTGTCTTACAGCATGGGGGATGTCTCTCAGCATGACAGAAGTGTCTTACAGCGTGGGGGATGTCTCTCAGCATGACAGGAGTGTCTTACAGCGTGGGGGATGTCTCTCAGAATGACAGGAGTGTCTTACAGCGTGGGGGATGTCTCTCAGCATGACAGAAGTGTCTTACAGCGTGGGGGATGTCTCTCAGCATGACAGGAGTGTCTTACAGCGTGGGGGATGTCTCTCAGCATGACAGAAGTGTCTTACAGCGTGGGGGATGTCTCTCAGCATGACAGAAGTGTCTTACAGCGTGGGGGATGTCTCTCAGCATGACAGAAGTGTCTTACAGCGTGGGGGATGTCTCTCAGCATGACAGAAGTGTCTTACAGCGTGGGGGATGTCTCTCAGCATGACAGAAGTGTCTTACAGCGTGGGGGATCTCTCTCAGCATGACAGAAGTGTCTTACAGCGTGGGGGATGTCTCTCAGCATGACAGGAGTGTCTTACAGCGTGGGGGATGTCTCTCAGCATGACAGAAGTGTCTTACAGCGTGGGGGATGTCTCTCAGCATGACAGGAGTGTCTTACAGCGTGGGGGATGTCTCTCAGCATGACAGAAGTGTCTTACAGCGTGGGGGATGTCTCTCAGCATGACAGGAGTGTCTTACAGCGTGGGGGATGTCTCTCAGCATGACAGGAGTGTCTTACAGCGTGGGGGATGTCTCTCAGCATGACAGGAGTGTCTTACAGCGTGGGGGATGTCTCTCAGCATGACAGGAGTGTCTTACAGCGTGGGGGATGTCTCTCAGCATGACAGGAGTGTCTTACAGCGTGGGGGATGTCTCTCAGCATGACAGAAGTCTTACAGCGTGGGGGATGTCTCTCAGCATGACAGGAGTGTCTTACAGCGTGGGGGATGTCTCTCAGCATGACAGGAGTGTCTTACAGCGTGGGGGATGTCTCTCAGCATGACAGGAGTGTCTTACAGCGTGGGGGATGTCTCTCAGCATGACAGGAGTGTCTTACAGCGTGGGGGATGTCTCTCAGCATGACAGGAGTGTCTTACAGCGTGGGGGATGTCTCTCAGCATGACAGAAGTGTCTTACAGCGTGGGGGATGTCTCTCAGCATGACAGAAGTGTCTTACAGCGTGGGGGATGTCTCTCAGCATGACAGGAGTGTCTTACAGCGTGGGGGATGTCTCTCAGCATGACAGGAGTGTCTTACAGCGTGGGGGATGCATGACAGGAGTGTCTACAGCGTGTGGGATGTCTCTCAGCATGACAAGTGTCTTACAGCGTGGTGGATGTCTCTCAGCATGACAGAAGTGTCTTACAGCGTGGGGGATGTCTCTCAGCATGACAGAAGTGTCTTACAGCGTGGGGGATGTCTCTCAGCATGACAGAAGTGTCTTACAGCGTGGGGGATGTCTCTCAGCATGACAGGAGTGTCTTACAGCGTGGGGGATGTCTCTCAGCATGACAGAAGTGTCTTACAGCGTGGGGGATGTCTCTCAGCATGACAGAAGTGTCTTACAGCGTGGGGGATGTCTCTCAGCATGACAGAAGTGTCTTACAGCGTGGGGGATGTCTCTCAGCATGACAGAAGTGTCTTACAGCGTGGGGGATGTCTCTCAGCATGACAGAAGTGTCTTACAGCGTGGGGGATGTCTCTCAGCATGACAGGAGTGTCTTACAGCGTGGGGGATGTCTCTCAGCATGACAGAAGTGTCTTACAGCGTGGGGGATGTCTCTCAGCATGACAGAAGTGTCTTACAGCGTGGGGGATGTCTCTCAGCATGACAGGAGTGTCTTACAGCGTGGGGATGTCTCTCAGCATGACAGAAGTGTCTTACAGCGTGGGGGATGTCTCTCAGCATGACAGTGTCTTACAGTGTCTTACAGCGTGGGGGATGTCTCTCAGCATGACAGGAGTGTCTTACAGCGTGGGGGATGTCTCTCAGCATGACAGGAGTGTCTTACAGCGTGGAGGATGTCTCTCAGCATGACAGGAGTGTCTTACAGCGTGGAGGATGTCTCTCAGCATGACAGGAGTGTCTTACAGCGTGGAGGATGTCTCTCAGCATGACAGAAGTGTCTTACAGCGTGGGGGATGTCTCTCAGCATGACAGAAGTGTCTTACAGCGTGGGGGATGTCTCTCAGCATGACAGAAGTGTCTTACAGCGTGGGGGATGTCTCTCAGCATGACAGAAGTGTCTTACAGCGTGGGGGATGTCTCTCAGCATGACAGGAGTGTCTTACAGCGTGGGGGATGTCTCTCAGCATGACAGAAGTGTCTTACAGCGTGGGGGATGTCTCTCAGCATGACAGAAGTGTCTTACAGCGTGGGGGATGTCTCTCAGCATGACAGAAGTGTCTTACAGCGTGGGGGATGTCTCTCAGCATGACAGAAGTGTCTTACAGCGTGGGGGATGTCTCTCAGCATGACAGGAGTGTCTTACAGCGTGGGGGATGTCTCTCAGCATGACAGAAGTGTCTTACAGCGTGGGGGATGTCTCTCAGCATGACAGGAGTGTCTTACAGCGTGGGGGATGTCTCTCAGCATGACAGAAGTGTCTTACAGCGTGGGGGATGTCTCTCAGCATGACAGAAGTGTCTTACAGCGTGGGGGATGTCTCTCAGCATGACAGAAGTGTCTTACAGCGTGGGGGATGTCTCTCAGCATGACAGAAGTGTCTTACAGCGTGGGGGATGTCTCTCAGCATGACAGGAGTGTCTTACAGCGTGGGGGATGTCTCTCAGCATGACAGAAGTGTCTTACAGCGTGGGGGATGTCTCTCAGCATGACAGAAGTGTCTTACAGCGTGGGGGATGTCTCTCAGCATGACAGAAGTGTCTTACAGCGTGGGGGATGTCTCTCAGCATGACAGAAGTGTCTTACAGCGTGGGGGATGTCTCTCAGCATGACAGGAGTGTCTTACAGCGTGGGGGATGTCTCTCAGCATGACAGAAGTGTCTTACAGCGTGGGGGATGTCTCTCAGCATGACAGGAGTGTCTTACAGCGTGGGGGATGTCTCTCAGCATGACAGAAGTGTCTTACAGCGTGGGGGATGTCTCTCAGCATGACAGAAGTGTCTTACAGCGTGGGGGATGTCTCTCAGCATGACAGGAGTGTCTTACAGCGTGGGGGATGTCTCTCAGCTACGAACACTCAAGATTTCTGACCTGTTCACCAAACAGCCTTTCATCATGTTCATGGAAATGTAATTTTTCAAGGCATCACACAGCCTCCTCCCTATAGGCCTAAGTGTACAAAATATTTTTTTAGTAGATAGGCATCTACCGAATGTGGATCCTCACTTACCATTATATATATATATATATATATATATATATTATTTATATATATATATATGGCAAGCACTGAAATTGAGCCATGATCTAACATCTGACACCTATGTATCTTTTAGATAGCGTTACCATAAAGTCAGTTCAAATATAAAAGTCAGGCCAGTTAATCTTTTAATTAACAAATTATGGCAATACACAAAAATTACAACAGCACTTTCCTTGTTGTGACTGATGCAGATTGGTCTATGATGTTCTCAGAGTCAGTTTTGTCAGTTTCTTCTGTTTGTAGAGTCAGCAGAGTTAGGTCACAGAGTTTTGTAGAGTCAGCAGAGTTAGGTCACAGAGTCTGCCTTGGCTATGGTGGCTCTCAGATACAAAAATATTAATTTCAACTTGCTAAATGATCTCTCTCAGCTGGTGATGGTAATTGTGATGGTTGCCATTATCTGAACAGCAATGTGAAGACTGGAGAAGACGTTCTCGTCTCCATACTGAACAATGAATTTGAGAAGCTCTTCAGGTCTTTATATTATTTTCATGTTGGCCGGACTTGATAGCAACATTCTGCACTCCAAAATTTCTCTATATAGCTGCTGTCCATCAACATCAGAGCTGTACAGTTCGCCCAAATCTTCGCACTTCTTGTTTGAGTCGTCGCTGTCGGCGCCGTAACACAGTCCCTCGACATCGAGAAGGAACCCAAACTTGGCGCTAGTGTTATGCAAATGAGCGAACCTTTAATCCATTTCTCTGTGAAGATGGTCAAGTGTTCCCTTCATAACTCTCTCCATTTCCTTCTTGGTTAACACATCTCATCTGCCATTCCATTCATTTCTTTCTCCATTCTTGACAGAGACAGAGTCCTTCGAGTGACTCACTGACCAACACTGCCATCTCATTATCAAAACGATTTTGGAAGTTTTCAGATCCAGGGCAGCATCGTGGAACTTCATGCTAGGACCCTGCAGCCATGTTGAAAAAATAGAAAATGCTAATGAGTACTTGGTTACCAAATCCTAGCCAAGTCAGGAAATCGTAACTCAACATAGGGTTATACAGCTGTCTTACGGAACTTCTTGTTTCACAGGTCTCTTTGTCATGTCCTGGAGAACTTGAAGTATCTGCTCAAGATTCGCCGGGTTCTGAGTCGCGAGATTCGCCAGGTTGAGAGTCGCGAGGTTCGCCAGGTTCTGGGTCGCGAGGTTCGCCAGGTTCTGAGTCGCGAGGTTCGCCAGGTTCTGGGTCGCGAGGTTCGCCAGGTTCTGAGTCGCGAGGTTCGCCAGGTTCTGAGTCGCGAGGTTCGCCAGGTTCTGAGTCGCGAGGTTCGCCAGGTTCTGAGTCGCGAGGTTCGCCAGGTTCTGAGTCGCGAGGTTCGCCAGGTTCTGAGTCGCGAGGTTCGCCAGGTTCTGAGTCGCGAGGTTCGCCAGGTTCTGAGTCGCGAGGTTCGCCAGGTTCTGAGTCGCGAGGTTCGCCAGGTTCTGAGTCGCGAGGTTCGCCAGGTTCTGAGTCGCGAGGTTCGCCAGGTTCTGAGTCGCGAGGTTCGCCAGGTTCTGAGTCGCGAGGTTCGCCAGGTTCTGAGTCGCGAGGTTCGCCAGGTTCTGAGTCGCGAGGTTCGCCAGGTTCTGAGTCGCGAGGTTCGCCAGGTTCTGAGTCGCGAGGTTCGCCAGGTTCTGAGTCGCGAGGTTCGCCAGGTTCTGAGTCGCGAGGTTCGCCAGGTTCTGAGTCGCGAGGTTCGCCAGGTTCTGAGTCGCGAGGTTCGCCAGGTTCTGAGTCGCGAGGTTCGCCAGGTTCTGAGTCGCGAGGTTCGCCAGGTTCTGAGTCGCGAGGTTCGCCAGGTTCTGAGTCGCGAGGTTCGCCAGGTTCTGAGTCGCGAGGTTCGCCAGGTTCTGGGTCGCGAGGTTCGCCAGGTTCTGGGTCGCGAGGTTCGCCAGGTTCTGGGTCGCGAGGTTCGCCAGGTTCTGGGTCGCGAGGTTCGCCAGGTTCTGGGTCGCGAGGTTCGCCAGGTTCTGGGTCGCGAGGTTCGCCAGGTTCTGGGTCGCGAGGTTCGCCAGGTTCTGGGTCGCGAGGTTCGCCAGGTTCTGGGTCGCGAGGTTCGCCAGGTTCTGGGTCGCGAGGTTCGCCAGGTTCTGGGTCGCGAGGTTCGCCAGGTTCTGGGTCGCGAGGTTCGCCAGGTTCTGGGTCGCGAGGTTCGCCAGGTTCTGGGTCGCGAGGTTCGCCAGGTTCTGGGTCGCGAGGTTCGCCAGGTTCTGGGTCGCGAGGTTCGCCAGGTTCTGGGTCGCGAGGTTCGCCAGGTTCTGGGTCGCGAGGTTCGCCAGGTTCTGGGTCGCGAGGTTCGCCAGGTTCTGGGTCGCGAGGTTCGCCAGGTTCTGGGTCGCGAGGTTCGCCAGGTTCTGGGTCGCGAGGTTCGCCAGGTTCTGGGTCGCGAGGTTCGCCAGGTTCTGGGTCGCGAGGTTCGCCAGGTTCTGGGTCGCGAGGTTCGCCAGGTTCTGGGTCGCGAGCTTCGCCAGGTTCTGGGTCGCGAGCTTCGCCAGGTTCTGGGTCGCGAGCTTCGCCAGGTTCTGGGTCGCGAGCTTCGCCAGGTTCTGGGTCGCGAGCTTCGCCAGGTTCTGAGTCGCGAGCTTCGCCAGGTTCTGAGCCGCAAGATTGGCCAGGTTCTGAGCCGCAAGATTGGCCAGGTTCTGAGCCGCAAGATTGGCCAGGTTCTGAGCCGCGAGATTGGCCAGGTTCTGAGCCGCGAGATTGGCCAGGTTCTGAGCCGCAAGATTGGCCAGGTTCTGAGCCGCAAGATTGGCCAGGTTCTGAGCCGCAAGATTGGCCAGGTTCTGAGCCGCAAGATTGGCCAGGTTCTGAGCCGCAAGATTGGCCAGGTTCTGAGCCGCAAGATTGGCCAGGTTCTGAGTCGCTAGGTTCGCCAGGTTCTGAGCCGCAAGATTCGCCAGGTTCTGAGCCGCAAGATTCGCCAGGTTTTGAATCGCAAGAAGTTTTATGCAGTAAAGGATTCTCGTCAAGATATCACGACACTTCTGCTTTTCCTCCTAAAACTACGAAGTTCCACGTCAATAACTCCTCAAATTTCTTCCTATTTCTTTCCACTGTGTGAAGCTCTCCCGATGATCTCAGTATTCTCATGAACACTCATTATTTCAGGTTCTTACCACTGGTTGAATCCACTTTCTTGCTCCAATGAGGATTGATGATCAGACAGGGAATAAGGAAAACAACAGATACAAAATAGAGTTTTTAGAAGGGGAATAGACTAGCGATGAGTCACTTCCTCACCACGACCATTTCCCAATTTCCCCTTGAACCAAGTTTTGTTCACTGAGCGGTTATTTATTGGTAGGAAAGGCCCCTCACTGTTCTGGAAATACTTTGAACTTTGTTATATTATGTATCTTCTCAACGCATCAGGCGGAATTGCTTTTCCAGTATCCTTGTCGAACTGTAGAAGTCCCATGTCGTGCTCCTCAGTGACTTCTGGTATGAGAGTTCGAGGTAATTCTTAAGTGACTTCTGGTATGAGAGTTCGAGATAATTCTTAAGTGACTTCTGGTATGAGAGTTCGAGATAATTCTTAAGTGACTTCTGGTATGAGAGTTCGAGATAATTCTTAAGTGACTTCTGGTATGAGAGTTCGAGATAATTCTTAAGTGACTTCTGGTATGACAGTTCGAGGTAATTCTTCAGTGACTTCTGGTATGAGAGTTCGAGGCAATTCTGCAGTCACTTCTTGTATGACAGTTCGAGGTAATTCTGCAGTCACTTCTTGTATGACAGTTCGAGGCAATTCTTCAGTCACTTCTGGTATGACAGTTCGAGGTAATTCTTCAGTCACTTCTGGTATGACAGTTCGAGGCTCTTCGACACCACTCGGCTCAGTATCGTAAGGTAAAATCTCGTCAATAAACTCAACATCAATATCGTCTTTCCCTCCTGTCATGTCCACGTTCTCTCTGGCAGCCTCAATTATAATCTCGTCACACTCTGATTTATCTTGACTTCCTCACCTTGTGACACACTTGTACTTCATTCACCTCTGGATTCTAACTTGTATCAGGTGCAGGCGACTCCATGGAACGTGATGAGCAACTTCACCTCCACATTCCATCTTCCTGAAGAACGTTTCACGGTCTTACTCAATGATCTGAAATAAGAAAATATCGCTTTAAATAGAACATTAAATTTCACAGACTTTGTACTCTATTTTTGACTAATAATTCATATAAGTAATTTAATAATCTGGCCATAAATCTGCAGGAAATCCGCTTTTCCCCATTCAAGATGACTTCTGGGCTTTGTGATGCTGCTCAGTGGTGCCCCCTTCAAGTGGCACCCAGGGCACGTGCCATGCCTGCCATGTTCAGTGGTGCCCCCTTCAAGTGGCACCCAGGGCACGTGCCATACCTGCCATGCTCAGTGGTGCCCCCTTCAAGTGGCACCCAGGGCACGTGCCATGCCTTAGGTACGCCACTGTCCAGACGGAGACGTCTATAGTTTATTCAGAAGGATTATATATATATATATATATATATATATATATATATATATATATATATATATATTATATTGGTTTATTATGATTTTTTTGTGTTGTGTGTTGTGTACTCACCTATATGTGGTTGCAAGGGTCGAGACTCGGCTCCTGATCGCTACTAGGTCCTCTCTCTTATCTTATCTCTCTCTCTCCGTGCTCTATAAGCTTTATCATGCCTCGTCTTAAAGCTATATATGGTTCCTACCTCCACTACCTAAGTTTCCAGAGTGTTTCACTTCCTGGCAACTCTATGACTGAAGAAATACTTTCTAACATCCTTTTGACTCATCTGAGTCTTCAACTTCCAATTGTGTCCCCTTGTCCCTGTGTCCCATCTCTGGAACATCCTGTCTCTGTCCACCTTATCTATTCCTCGCAGTATTTTGTATGTCGTTATCATGTTTCCCCTGACCCTCTTGTCCTCCAGTGTCGTCAGGCCGATTTCCCTTAACCTTTCTTCATAGGACATACCTCTTAGCTCCGAAACAAACCTTGTTGCAAACCTTTGCACTTTCTGTAATTTCTTGACGTGCTTGACCAGGTGTGGGTTCCAAACAGGTGCTGCATACTCCAGTATGGGCCTGATGTACATTGTGTACAGTGTCTTAAACGATTCGTTACTGAGATATCGGAACGCTGTTCTCAGGTTTGCCAGGCGCCCGTATGCTGCAGCAGTTATCTGATTGATGTGCGCCTCAGGAGATGTGCTCGGTGTTATACTCACCCCAAGATCTTTCTCCTTGGATGAGGTTTGCAGTCTGTCCATCTAGCCTATACTCCGTGTCTGCGGTCTTCTTTGCGCTTCCCCTATCTTCATGACTTTACATTTGGCGGGGTTAAATTCGAGCAGCCAGTTGCTGGACCAGGTGTACAGGTCTCTTTGTAGTCCTGTCTGATCCTCATCAGATTTAATTCTCCTCATTAACTTCACATCATCTGCAAACAGCGACACTTCAGAGTTTATCCCTTCCATCATGTGTGTTATACTGTGTGTTACACTGTGTGTGTTACACTGTGTTACACTGTGTGTTACACTGTGTTACACTGTGTGTTACACTGTGTTACACTGTGTGTTACACTGTGTGTGTTACACTGTGTGTTACACTGTGTGTGTTACACTGTGTGTTACACTGTGTGTGTGTTACACTGTGTGTGTGTTAAATTGTGTGTTACACTGTGTTATACTGTGTTGAACGGTGTTATACTGTGTTACACTGTTACACTGTGTTATACTGTGTTACTGTGTTACACTGTTACACTGTGTGTGTTACACTGTGTTACACAGTGTGTTATACTGTGTCACACTGCGTTATACTGTGTTACACTGTTACACTGTGTTACACTGTTACTGTGTTACACTGTTACACTGTGTTACACTGTGTGTTATACTGTTACACTGTGTGGTACACTGTGTGTTACACTGTTATACTGTGTTACACTGTGTGTTATACTGTGTTACACTGTTATACCGTGTTACACTGTGTTATACTGTGTTACACTGTTATACTGTGTTACACTGTTATACTGTGTTACACTGTTATACTGTGTTTCACTGTTACAATGTGTGCTACACTGTGTGTTATACTGTGTTACACTATGTTACACTGTGTTATACTGTTTTACACTGTGTGTTATACTGTTACACTGTGTGTTACACTGTGTTATACTGTGTTACACTGTGTGTTATACTGTGTTACACTGTTATACCGTGTTACACTGTGTTATACTGTGTTACACTGTTATACTGTGTTACACTGTTATACTGTGTTACACTGTTATACTGTGTTACACTGTTATACTGTGTTACACTGTGTTACACTGTTTTACACTGTGTGTTATACTGTGTTACACTGTTATACTATTACACTGTTACACTGTGTGTTATACTGTGTTACACTGTGTTATACTGTGTTGCACTGTGTTACACTGTGTGTGTTACACTGTTACACTGTGTGTGTTACACTGTTACACTGTGTTACACTGTTACACTGTGTTACACTGTTACACTGTGTTACAGTTACACTGTTACACTGCGTGTGTTACACTGTTACACTGTGTGTGTTACACTGTGTGTTACACTGTGTGTTACACTGTTACACTGTGTTACACTGTTACACTGTTACACTGTGTTACACTGTGTTACACTGTTACACTGTGTGTTACACTGTTACACTGTGTTACACTGTGTTACACTGTTACACTGTGTGTTACACTGTGTGTTACACTTACACTGTGTGTTACACTGTGTGTGTTACACTGTTACACTGTGTTTGTTACACTGTTACACTGTGTTTGTTACACTGTTACACTGTGTGTTACACTGTGTGTGTTACACTGTTACACTGTGTGTTACACTGTGTGTGTTACACTGTGTGTGTTACACTGTGTGTTACACTGTTACACTGTGTTACACTGTTACACTATGTGTTACACTGTGTGTTACTGTTACACTGTGTGTGTTACACTGTGTTACACTGTTACACTGTGTGTTACACTGTTACACTGTGTGTGTTACACTGTGTTACACTGTTACACTGTGTGTGTTACACTGTTACACTGTGTGTTACACTGTTACACTGTGTTACTGTTACACTGTGTGTTACACTGTTACACTGTGTGTTACACTGTGTTACACTGTTACACTGTGTGTTACACTGTGTTACACTGTTACACTGTGTGTGTTACACTGTTACACTGTGTGTGTTACACTGTTACACTGTGTGTGTTACACTGTTACACTGTGTGTGTGTTACACTGTGTTACACTGTTACACTGTGTTACACTGTTACACTGTGTGTGTTACTGTTACACTGTGTTACACTGTTACACTGTGTGTTACACTGTTACACTGTGTGTTACACTGTTACACTGTGTGTTACACTGTTACACTGTGTGTGTTACACTGTTACACTGTGTGTGTTACACTGTTACGCTGTGTTACACTGTTACACTGTGTGTGTTACACTGTTACGCTGTGTTGCACTGTTACACTGTGTGTGTTACACTGTTACACTGTGTGTGTTTGTGTGTTACACTGTGTTACACTGTGTGTTACACTGTGTGTGTTACACTGTGTTACACTGTGTGTGTTACACTGTTACACTGTGTGTTACACTGTTACGCTGTGTGTTACACTGTTACACTGTGTGTGTTTGTGTGTTACACTGTGTGTTGCATTGTTATACTGTGTTATACTTTGTGTTATACTGTACTCACCTAGTTGTACTCACCTAGTTGTACTCACCTAGTTGAGGTTGTACTCACCTAGTTGTACTCACCTAGTTGAGGTTGCAGGGGTCGAGTCCGAGCTCCTGGTCCCGCCTCTTCACTGGTCGCTACTAGGTCACTCTCCCTGAACCATGAGCTTTATCATACCTCTGCTTAAAGCTATGTATGGATCCTGCCTCCACTAAGTGTTGTGTGCGGTGTTCGTTATAACCGGTCAGTATTAATAATACATATGGTTGTAAGGACCATCATAAAAGTTGACATCAACTTCAAGTTTCTTAAACTTAGTCAGAACTTAAGTGTCAAGTTGTCCAGTAAATTACTGCAGATTGTTTTAACACGGTGTTTTAAACTGGTGTTTTAAACTGGTGTTTTAAACTGGTGTTTTAAACTGGTGTTTTAAACTGGTGTTTTAAACTGGTGTTTTAAACTGGTGTTTTAACACGGTGTTTTAACACGGTGTTTTAAACTGGTGTTTTAAACTGGTGTTTTAAACTGGTGTTTTAACACGGTGTTTTAAACTGGTGTTTTAAACTGGTGTTTTAAACTGGTGTTTTAAACTGGTGTTTTAAACTGGTGTTTTAAACTGGTGTTTTAAACTGGTGTTTTAACACGGTGTTTTAACACGGTGTTTTAACACGGTGTTTTAACACGGTGTTTTAACACGGTGTTTTAACACGGTGTTTTACACTGGTGTTTTAACACGGTGTTTTAAACTGGTGTTTTAAACTGGTGTTTTAACACGGTGTTTTAAACTAGTGTTTTAACACGGTGTTTTAACACGGTGTTTTAACACGGTGTTTTAACACGGTGTTTTAACACGGTGTTTTACACTGGTGTTTTAACACGGTGTTTTCAACTGGTGTTTTAACACGGTGCTTTAACACGGTGTTTTAACACGGTGTTTCAACAAGGTGTTTCAACACGGTGTTTTAACACGGTGTTTTAACACGGTGTTTTAACACGGTGTTTTAACACGGTGTTTTAACACGGTGTTTTAACACGGTGTTTTAACACGGTGTTTTAACACG
>NW_027196221.1:40000-47500 GCF_038502225.1 Cherax quadricarinatus
TGTGTGTGTGTGTAGTGTGTGTGTACTGTGTGTGTGTGTGTATGTGTGTTCTGTGTGTGTGTGTGTGTAGTGTGTGTGTACTGTGTGTGTAGTGTGTGTACTATGTGTGTGTGTACTGTGTGTGTGTAGTGTGTGTGTGTGTGTGTGTAGTGTGTGTGTGTAGTGAGTGTGTGTGTACTGTGTGTAGCGTGTGTGTGTAGTGTGTAGTGTGTGTGTGTGTGTGTGTGTGTGTGTACTGTGTGTGTGTGTACTGTGTGTGTGTAGTGTGTGTGTACTGTGTGTGTAGTGTTTGTGTGTACTGTGTGTGTGTGTGTAGTGTTTGTGTGTACTGTGTGTGTGTAGTGTGTGTACTGTGTGTGTGTGTGTGTCGTGTGTGTCGTGTGTACTGTGTGTACTGTGTGTGTAGTGTGTGAAGTGTGTGTGTAGTGTGTGCGTGTGTAGTGTGTGCGTGTGTAGTGTGTACGTGTGTAGTGTGTAGTGTGTACGTGTGTATGTGTGTGTGTGTGTGTGTGTGTAGTGTGTGTGTGAAGTGTGTGTGTGTACTGTGTGTAGTGTGTGTGTAGTGTGTGTGCGTAGTGTGTGGGTAGTGTGGGTGTATGTGTGTGTGTGTAGTGTGTGTGCAGAGTGTAGTGTGTGTGTAGTGTGTACGTGTGTGTGTGTGTGTGTGTAGTGTGTGTACTCACCTAATTGTGCTCACCTAATTGTGGTTGCAGGGGTCGAGACTCAGCTCCTGGCCCCGCCTCTTCACTGATCGCTACTAAGTCCTCTCTCTCTCTGCTTCCTGAGCTTTGTCATACCTCTTCTTAAAACTGTGTATGGTTCCTACGTCCACTACTTCACTTGCTAGGCTATTCCACTTCCTGACGACTCTATGACTGAAGAAATACTTCCTAACATCCCTGTGACTCGTCTGAGTCTTCTGCTTCCAGTTGTGACCCCTTGTCCCTGTGTCCCCTCTCTGGAACATCCTATCTTTGTCCACCTTGTCTATTCCCCGCAGTATCTTGTATGTCGTTATCATGTCTCCCCTGACCCTTCTGTCCTCCAGTGTCGTCAGTCCGATTTCCCTCAACCTTTCCTCGTACGACATTCCCCTGAGCTCTGGGACTAGCCTTGTTGCAAACCTTTGTACTTTCTTTAACTTCTTGACGTGCTTGACCAGGTGTGGGTTCCAGACTGGTGCTGCATACTCCAGTATGGGCCTAACATACACAGTGTACAGTGTCTTGAACGATTCCTAATTAAGGTATCGGAACGCTATTCTCAGGTTTGCCAGGCGCCCGTATGCTGCAGCAGTTATTTGGTTGATGTGTGCCTACGGTGACGTGCTCGGTGTTATGGTCACCCCAACGTCTTTCTCCATGAGTGAGGTCTGTAGTCTTGGTCCACCTAGTCTATACTCTGTCTGCGGTCTTCTTTGCCCCTCCCCAATCTTCATGATTTTTGCATTTGGCTGGATTGAATTCGAGAAGCCAGTTTCTGGACCACATGTCCAGCCTGTCCAGGTCTCTTTGCAGTCCTGCCTCATCCTCATCCGATTTAATTCTTCTCATCAACTTCACATCATCTGCGAACAGGGACACTTCAGAGTCTATTCCTTCCATCATGTCGTTCGCATATATCAAAAATAGCACTGGTCCTAGAACTGACCCCTGTGGGACCCCGCTCGTAACAGGCGCCCTCTGTGATACCTCTTCACGTACCATGACTCGTTGTTGCCTCCCTGTCAGGTATTCCCTGATCCATTGCAGTGCCCTCCCTGTTATATGCGCCTGATTCTCCAACTTCTGCACTAATCTCTTGTGGGGAACTGTGTCAAAGGCCTTCCTGCAGTCAAGGAAAATGCAATCAACCCACCCCTCTCTTTCGTGTCTTAGTTCTGATACCTTGTCATAAAACTCCAGAAGGTTTGTGACACAGGATTTGCCTTCCATGAACCCATGCTGGTTTTCATTTATAATCTTGTTCCGTTCCAGGTGTTCCACCACTCTCCTCCTGATAATCTTCTCCATGACTTTGCACACAATATGTCAGTGACACAGGTCTGTAGTTTAGTGCCTCGTTTCTGTTTCCTTTCTTAAATATGGGGACTACATTAGCTGTCTTCCATTTCTCAGGTAGTTGCCCAGTTTCAAGGGATGTGTTGAAGATTGTGGTTAGAGGCATGCACAGCATCTCTGCTCCTTCTCTAAGGACCCATGGGGAGATGTCCGGTCCCATCGCCTTTGAGGTGTCAAGGTCACTTAAGAGCTTCTTCACCTCCTCCTCAGTTGTTCGTATGTCATCCAACACTTGTTGGTATATTCCTTCTTGATGTTCCCTTCTGTGCTGTCTTCCCACAGCCCTTCCTGTCTCTACTGTAAAAACTTCCTTAAATCTTCTGTTTAGCTCCTCACATACCTCCTGATCATTTCTTGTGAGTTCTCCACCTTCTGTCCTCAGTCTGATCACTTGGTCTTTGACTGTTGTCTTCCTCCTGATGTGGCTATACAACAGTTTCGGGTCAGTCTTGATTTTCGATGCTATGTCATTTTCATACTGTCGCTGGGCCTCCCTCCTTACCTGTGCATACTCATTCCTGGCTCTGCGACTGATCTCCCTATTTTCGTGTGTTCTCTGCCTTCTGTACTTTTTCCATTCTCTATTGCTCTTTGTTTTTGCCTCCTTACACCGTCGGGTAAACCAGGGACTCGTTCTGGTCTTCCCGTTGTTACTGTTGCCCTTGGGAATAAACCTTTCCACTGCCTCCTTGCATTTTGTTGTTACATATTCCATCATTTCATTTACTGGATTTCCTGCCAGTTCTCTGTCCCACGGAACCTCCCGCAGGAAGTTCCTCAACCCTAAGTAGTCCCCTCTTTTACAGTCTGGCTTTTCCCATTCAACTCCTGTTATTCTCTCCACTTGCAGCTCTACTATGTATTCAAAGCACAGAACCACGTGGTCGCTAGCTCCTAGGGGACTCTCATACTTGATGCCATCAATGTCTGAGCTGCCCAGGGTGAACACAATGTCCAATCTTGCTGGTTCATCCTCCCCTCTCACTCTGGTGGTGTCCTTAACATGTTGGTGCATGAGGTTTTCCAGCACCACGTCCAACATCCTGGCTCTCCATGTTTCGGGACCCCCATGTGGCTCCAGGTTTTCCCAATCAATCTCCCTGTGGTTGAAATCCCCCATAACCAGCAACTTTGCTCTGCTGGAGTGAGCTCTTCTTGCCACCTCAGCAAGTGTGTCCACCATTGCTCTGTTGCTCTTTTCATATTCCTCTCTTGGCCTCCTGCAGTTCTGTGGTGGATTATACATCACTGCAATGACCACCTTGTGTTCCCCAGACATAGTGTGCCTACTATGTAGTCCCTTTCTCCTGTCTCGTCTATGCCTCCCATTTTCTCGAATTTCCATCGGTTTTTTACGAGCAGAGCAACCCCTCCTCCCCCTCTGCCCCTTCTATCTTTCCTCATGATCTGGTATCCTGGTGGGAAGATTGCATCTGTTATTGTCTCCGTGAGTTTTGTTTCTGTAACTGCTATGATGTCTGGGGACTTCTCATTGATTCTTTCTTGCCATTCCTCATGTTTATTCGTTAATCCATCTGCATTTGTGTACCAAACCTTCAACTTCTGTTCTAATACTGTAACTGTGGTGCGGGGGGAATACTAGGGTTGGGAGAGCAGGAGCCCTGTTGGGGGCCTGTGGGGGGTTGCACAGTGTGTGTGTGTGGTGTGTGTAGTGTGTGTGTAGTGTGTGTGTGTAGTGTGTGTGTGTAGTGGGTGTGTGTGGTGTGTGTGTAGTGTGTGTGTGTGTGTGTGTAGTGTGTGTAATGTGCGTGTGTGTGTGTAGTGGGTGTGTGTAGTGTGTGTGTATGTGTGTGTGTGTGGTGTGTGTGTGTAGTGGGTGTGTGTGTGGTGTGTGTGGTGTGTGTAGTGTGTGTTTGTGTGGTGTGTGTAGTGTGTGTGTGTGGTGTGTGTGTGGTGTGTGTGTAGTGTGTGTGTATTGTCTAGTGTGTGTATTGTCTAGTGTGTGTAGTGGGTGTGTGTGTGTGTAGTGGGTGTGTGGTGTGTGTGTGTAGTGTGTGTGTAGTGGGTGTGTGTAGTGTGTGTGGTGTGTGTAGTGGGTGTGTAGTGAGTGTGTGTGTGTAGTGTGTGTGTGTGAGTGTGTGTGTGTGTGTGTGTAGTGGGTGTGTGTGTAGTGTATGTAGTGTGTGTGTGTGTGTGTGTGTGTGTAGTGTGTGTAGTGTGTGTAGTGTGTGTGTGTGTGTGTGTGTGGTGTGTGTTGTGTGTGTTTGTGGTGTGTGTGTGTAGTGTGGTGTGTGTGTGTGTAGTGGGTGTGTGTGTAGTGTATGTAGTGTGTGTGTGTGTGTGTGTGTAGTGTGTGTGTGGTGTGTGTAGTGTGTGTAGTGGGTGTATGTGGTGTGTGTGTGTGGTGTGTGTGGGGTGTGTGTAGTGTGTGTGTGTAGTGTGTGTGTAGTGGGTGTGTGTGTGTGTGTGTAGTGGGTGTGTAGTGTGTGTGTGTGTGTGTGTGTGTGTGTAGTGGGTGTGTATGTGTGTGTAGTGGGTGTGTAGTGGGTGTGTGTGTGTGTGCGTGTAGTGTGTGTGTGTAGTGGGTGTGTATGTGTGTGTAGTGGGTGTGTAGTGTGTGTATGTGTGTAGTGTGTGTATGTGTGTAGTGTGTTTGTGTAGTGTGTGTGTGTGTGTAGTGTTTGTGTATGTGTGTGTGTGTAGTGGGTGTGTAGTGGGTGTGTAGTGTGTGTGTAGTGGGTGTGTATGTGTGTGTAGTGGGTGTGTGTGTGTGTGTGTGTGTGTGTGTGCGTGTAGTGTGTGTGTGTGGTGTGTGTAGTGTGGTGTGTGTAGTGTGGTGTGTGTGTGTAGTGTGTGTGTAGTGTCTAGTGTGTGTGTGTGTAGTGGGTGTGTGTGTGTGTAGTGGGTGTGTGGTGTGTGTGTAGTGGGTGTGTGTGTGTGTAGTGGGTGTGTGTAGTGTGTGTGTGTGGTGTGTGTAGTGTGTAGTGAGTGTGTGTGTGTGTGCGTAGTGTGTGTGTGCGTAGTTGTGTGTGTGTGTGTGTAGTGTGTGTGTGTGTGTGTGTGTGTGTGTGTGTGTGTGTGGTGTGTGTGGTGTGTGTAGTGTGTGTGTGGTGTGTGTATGTAGTGTGTGTGTGTGTGTGTGGTGTGTGTGTAGTGTGTGTGTGTGTGTAGTGGGTGTATGTGGTGTGTGTGTGTGGTGTGTGTGGTGTGTGTAGTGTGTGTGTGGGGTGTGTGTAGTGTGTGTGTGTGTGGTGTGTAGCGTGTGTGTAGTGTGTGTGGGTGTGTGTGTGTAGTGTGTGTGTGTAGTGGGTGTGTGTAGTGGGTGTGTGTGGTGTGTGTAGTGTGTGTGTGTGTGTGTGTGTGTAGTGTGTGTAGGGTGTGTGTGTGTGTAGTGTGTGTGTGAGTAGTGTGTGTAGTGGGTGTGTAGTGTGTGTGTGTGTAGTGTGTTTGTGTAGTGTGTAGTGGAGCTTACCTGGAGAGAGTTCCGGGGGTCAACGCCCCCACGGCCCAGTCTGTGACCAGGTCTCCTGGTGGATCAGAGCCTGATCAACCAGGCTGTTACTGCTGGCTGCACGCAATCCAACGTACGAGCCACAGCCCGGCTGGTCAGGTACCGACTTTAGGTGCTTGTCCAGTGCCAGCTTGAAGACTGCCAGGGGTCTGTTGGTAATCCCCCTTATGTATGCTGGGAGGCAGTTGAACAGTCTCGGGCCCCTGACACTTATTGTATGGTCTCTTAACGTGCTAGTGACACCCCTGCTTTTCATTGGGGGGATGTTGCATCGTCTGCCAAGTCTTTTGCTTTCGTTGTGAGTGATTTTCGTGTGTGTGTGTATTGTGTGTGTGTGTAGTGTGTGCGTGCGTGTGTTGTGTGTGTAGTGCGTGTGTGTGCAGTGTGTGTGTGTGTGTGTGTGTGTGTGTAGTGTGTGTATATACAACCTCTCAGGGGGATACACGCACTCCCGGGGGTGCGTGTATCCCCCGGGAGTGCGTGTATCCCCTGGGGGTGCGTGTATCCTCTGGTGGTGCGTGTATCCCCCGGGAGTGCGTGTATCCCCTGGGGGTGCGTGTATCCCCTGGGGGTGCGTGTATCCCCCGGGAGTGCGTGTATCCCCTGGGAGTGCGTGTATCCCCTGGGAGTGCGTGTATCCCCTGGGGGTGCGTGTATCCCCTGGGGGTGCGTGTATCCCCTGGGGGTGCGTGTATCCCCTGGGGGTGCGTGTATCCCCTAGTGGTGCGTGTGCCCTCACGGGGTGCGTGTACTCCCCTGCGGCCGCATGTACCCCCACGGGGAGCGTGTGCCCGCTGGGGTTCCCAAACCCCCAGGGGTTGAGAGAACCAACATACACTTGGCAGAATAAGATTATTATTTTGGGTACTTAAGATAATTTTCTTGGCAAAATAATCTAACTCATTCCATAAAATTTACTGCCGAATTTAAACAAAATAACTCATTACCTTTCTCAGATAATTCAATTATTAAGACGAACCAAAATTTTAAAATGCAAATTTACGGGAAATCAAGAAATAACTAGTATTATATATTATTAATTTTCTTCACATCAGCGTAGAGTTCAACTGTCTATTCTTATAATTTTTTTTTTGAGAATTTTGTGTATTTGCTGCCCAGAAATCTTGATTTATGTAATAGTTAATAATTTAAAATACCTAAGGTACTTAAAATAGTTTTTAAAATGGCTAGAAATTCATTTTATAATTGAGAAAATGTCAATCATTTTTAGCCAAAAATATGTTCGTTCTTATAAAAACTTTCTTTATATAATTTCTCTCATTAACGAATTTATAATCGAAGTTGTATATAAAAATCCTGGTACACTAAAAATTTTGTTTAAAAATTCGCCAAAATTGCCTAGTATGGGCCAGTAGGCCTTCTGCAGTGTTCCTATATTCTTATGTTCTTATGAGTGTAAGATCCCTTGTGGAGGATGTAATAAAGTTTATTAGGGACAAACTGGGTGAAGTCTTGAACTAAGATTACAACATATATGTGACAGAACTAGACACGAGTCTAATTCTCTGTTTATTCATGTGGGCACGAGTCTAATTCTCTGTTTATTCATGTGGGCACGAGTCTAATTCTCTGTTTATTCATGTGGGCACGAGTCTAATTCTCTGTTTATTCATGTGGGCACGAGTCTAATTCTCTGTTTATTCATGTGGGCACGAGTCTAATTCTCAGTTTATTCATGTGGGCACGAGTCTAATTCTCTGTTTATTCATGTGGGCACGAGTCTAATTCTCTGTTTATTCATGTGGGCACGAGTCTAATTCTCAGTTTATTCATGTGGGCACGAGTCTAATTCTCTGTTTATTCATGTGAGAGATTTTAACCATCCAATTGATCTTCAAAAAGCCGAGAAAGTTGTATAAAAAAGCCGAGAAAGTTGTAAAAAAAGCCGAGAAAGTTGCATCAAAAAGCCGAGAAAGTTGTATAAAAAAGCCGAGAAAGTTGTATAAA
>NW_027196221.1:52500-67500 GCF_038502225.1 Cherax quadricarinatus
TGCTCTCTCTCTTGCTCTCTCTCTCTCTCTTGCTCTCTCTCTCTCTCTCTTGTTCTCTCTCTTGCTCTCTCTCTCTCTCTCTTGCTCTCTCTCTTGCTCTCTCTCTCTCCTGCTCTCTCTTTCTCTTGCTCTCTCTCTCTCTTGCTCTCTCTCTCTCTTGCTCTCTCTCGTCCCCATTTTCCCTTCTAACTCTCCGCTCTCCTACTCTTAAAAAAAAAAAAAAAAAAAAAAAAAAAAAAAAAAAAAAAAAAAAAAAAATGGTGGGGACTCGCAGGACCCAAGGATCAGATGAGAATGGTTCGGGTAGGGAGGAGTGGATGGAGGAGCAGTGGAAAAGGATGGAACAAGAGTGGGAGAGAAAATTAGGAGAGCTTTCTGAAATAATGGAGAAAGAGCTCTCTGTGAAATTGGAAAGGTGGTTGGAGAAGGAGACAAAGAATTGGGAGGCACAAGTCGAAACTGCAGTAGCCAAGATAAGGGTCCTAGAAGTTGAGATAAATAGGCTGGAGCGAGTTACAGGGGCAGTGACCAGAGAAGACACAGCATATGAAGCTGCGAGGCTGAACAGGAAGGAAGGAATTATGAATTATGCTAAGGTCACATCAATCTGCCAAGGAGGACCAAGGAGTGAAAGGGAAGATCAACTGGTTGCAGATGGAGAGGGTGATAGGTCGAATGCTGAGGCACAACAAGGCTATCAAGAGCCACTGGAAAAATCAAGGGAGAAACTGACCACATACAGGCAGGATCCAGAGCCACAGAGGGTGAGGCAATGCGAGGAAGAAAGGGCAAAATCAGTGTTTATCCATGGGCTTCAGGAGAGAGAGGAAAGGACACACACTGAAAGGAAGCAGGAAGAAAGGAAGGAGATTGAGAAAATCATAACAGAAATAGGTGAAGAGAGGGACGAGATTGTAAATTTTCAGAGAATAGGGGGGTACTCGAAGGTGAGAAACCGACCAATCAAGCTGATTCTCAGGACGGAAACAGTGCGGAACAGGATCCTCCAAGAGAAACCACGATTGAAATACTCGGAAGAGTACAAGAGGGTGTTCCTAGACAGAGACAGAACAAAATCAGAACGACAGCAGCTGAGGGAGAGGACAAAAAAGCGAAAGGAGCTAGGAAAAGAGACAAGGAGGGAACCAGCAGAGGTCTGTCAGAGCAGGACAGAACAGCAAGGGCAAGCACACACACAACTACTCTCAGAACCATACAACCTATCACACCATCCCAACACACCCTACAATCCATACCCACAGCCTCCACCCAACACCAAGCTATAGAACCCCACAGTATGCCACCAGGTCTCCCACCCTCACAGGCCCCCCAAACCACAGTGTTGGAAAGGAAACTGAAGGTATGGTACACAAACGCTGATGGAATAACAAATAAGTGGGAGGAGTGGCAAGAAAGAGTCAAAGAAGCATCACCGGACATCATAGCTCTCACAGAAACCAAGCTTACAGGTATGATAACAGATGCCATCTTTCCAACGGGATACCAAATCCTGAGGAAAGACAGAGGGAACAGGGGGGGTGGAGGAGTGGCGTTGCTGATCAAAAATCGCTGGAATTTTGATGAGCTGGAGAGAGAAGATAGCGGAGAAGAAAGTGATTACATAGTGGGAACACTTCACTCTGGAGGTCCCAAGGTGGTAATAGCAGTGATGTATAACCCACCACAGAACAGCAGGAGGCCAAGGCAAGAGTACGACGAGAGCAATAGAGCGATGGTTGACACACTAGCTAGAGTGGCCAGAAGAGCTCATGCATGCAGGGCAAAGCTCCTGATCATGGGTGACTTTAACCACAAGGAGATAGATTGGGAGAACTTGGACCCACATGGGGGCCAAGATACTTGGAGGGCTAAGATGATGGAGGTGGTACTGGAGAACTTCATGTACCAACACGTAAGGGACACTACAAGAGAGAGAGGAGAGGATGAACCAGCAAGGCTGGACTTAGTATTCACCTTCAGTAGTGCAGATATCGAGGACATCACATATGAAAGACCCCTTGGGGCCAGTGACCATGTGGTTGTAAGCTTCGAATACACAGTAGAGCTACAAGTGGAGGGAGAAGCAGGAAGGCCAGGACGAATGAAGCCAAACTACAAGAAAGGGGACTACACAGGAATGAGGAACTACCTGAACGGGGTTCAGTGGGACAGAGAACTGGCAGGGAAACCAGTTAATGAGATGATGGAATATGTAGCAATAAAATGCAAGGAGGCTGAGGAGAGGTTTGTACCCAAGGGTAACAGGAGTAATGAAAAAGCCAGGATGAGCCCATGGTTTACCCAAAGGTGCAGGGAGGCAAAAACCAAGTGTGCTAGGGAATGGAAGAAATATAGAAGGCAAAGGACCCAGGAGAATAAGGAGAACAGTCGTAGAGCCAGAAATGAATATGCACAGATAAGAAGGGAGGCCCAAAGACAATATGAAAATGACATAGCAGCGAAAGCCAAATCTGACCCGAAACTGTTGTACAGCCACATCAGGAGGAAAACAACAGTCAAGGACCAGGTAATCAGGCTAAGGAAGGAAGGAGGAGAGACAACAGGAAATGACCGGGAAGTATGTGAAGAACTCAACAAGAGATTCAAAGAAGTGTTCACAGAGGAGACAGAAGGGACTCCAGAAAGACGGAGAGGTGGGGCACACCACCAAGTGCTGGACACAGTGCACACAACCGAGGAAGAAGTGAAGAGGCTTCTGAGTGAGCTAGATACCTCAAAGGCAATGGGGCCAGATAACATCTCCCCATGGGTATTGAGAGAGGGAGCAGAGGCGCTATGTGTACCCCTAACAACAATATTCAATACATCTATCGAAACAGGGAGATTGCCTGAGGCATGGAAGACAGCAAATGTAGTCCCAATCTTTAAAAAAGGAGACAGACATGAAGCATTAAACTACAGACCAGTGTCACTGACATGTATAGTATGCAAAATCATGGAGAAGATTATCAGGAGAAGAGTGGTGGAACACCTAGAAAGGAATGATCTCATCAACAGCAGCCAGCATGGTTTCAGGGACGGGAAATCCTGTGTCACAAACCTACTGGAGTTCTATGACATGGTGACAGCAGTAAGACAAGAGAGAGAGGGGTGGGTGGATTGCATTTTCTTGGACTGCAAGAAGGCGTTTGACACAGTTCCACACAAGAGATTGGTGCAAAAACTGGAGGACCAAGCAGGGATAACAGGGAAGGCACTACAATGGATCAGGGAATACTTGTCAGGAAGACAGCAGCGAGTCATGGTACGTGGCGAGGTGTCAGAGTGGGCACCTGTGACCAGCGGGGTCCCGCAGGGGTCAGTCCTAGGACCAGTGCTGTTTCTGGTATTTGTGAACGACATGACGGAAGGAATAGACTCTGAGGTGTCCCTGTTTGCAGATGACGTGAAGTTGATGAGAAGAATACACTCGATCGAAGACCAGGCAGAACTACAAAGGGATCTGGACAGGCTGCAGAACTGGTCCAGCAATTGGCTCCTGGAGTTCAATCCCACCAAGTGCAAAGTCATGAAGATTGGGGAAGGGCAAAGAAGGCCGCAAACGGAGTACAGTCTAGGGGGTCAGAGACTACAAACCTCACTCAAGGAAAAAGATCTTGGGGTGAGTATAACACCAGGCACATCTCCTGAAGCGCACATCAACCAAATAACTGCTGCAGCATATGGGCGCCTAGCAAACCTCAGAACAGCATTCCGACATCTTAATAAGGAATCGTTCAGGACCCTGTACACCGTATACGTTAGGCCCATATTGGAGTATGCGGCACCAGTTTGGAACCCACACCTAGCCAAGCACGTAAAGAAACTAGAGAAAGTGCAAAGGTTTGCAACAAGACTAGTCCCAGAGCTAAGAGGTATGTCCTACGAGGAGAGGTTAAGGGAAATCAACCTGACGACACTGGAGGACAGGAGAGATAGGGGGGACATGATAACGACATACAAAATACTGAGAGGAATTGACAAGGTGGACAAAAACAGGATGTTCCAGAGATTGGACACAGTAACAAGGGGACACAGTTGGAAGCTAAAGACACAGATGAATCACAGGGATGTTAGGAAGTATTTCTTCAGCCACAGAGTAGTCAGTAAGTGGAATAGTTTGGGAAGCGATGTAGTGGAGGCAGGATCCATACATAGCTTTAAGCAGAGGTACGATAAAGCTCACGGCTCAGGGAGAGTGACCTAGTAGCGATCAGTGAAGAGGCGGGGCCAGGAGCTCGGACTCGACCCCCGCAACCTCAACTAGGTGAGTACAACTAGGTGAGTACACACACACGCACACGCACACACACACACACACAGTTGGAAGCTAAAGACACAGATGAATCACAGGGATGTTAGGAAGTATTTCTTCAGCCACAGAGTAGTCAGTAAGTGGAATAGTTTGGGAAGCGATGTAGTGGAGGCAGGATCCATACATAGCTTTAAGCAGAGGTATGATAAAGCTCACGGCTCGGGGAGAGTGACCTAGTAGCGATCAGTGAAGAGGCGGGGCCAGGAGCTCGGACTCGACCCCTGCAACCTCAACTAGGTGATTACACACACACACGCACACGCACACACACACACACAGTTGGAAGCTAAAGACACAGATGAATCACAGGGATGTTAGGAAGTATTTCTTCAGCCACAGAGTAGTCAGTAAGTGGAATAGTTTGGGAAGCGATGTAGTGGAGGCAGGATCCATACATAGCTTTAAGCAGAGGTATGATAAAGCTCACGGCTCAGGGAGAGTGACCTAGTAGCGATCAGTGAAGAGGCGGGGCCAGGAGCTCGGACTCGACCCCCGCAACCTCAACTAGGTGAGTACAACTAGGTGAGTACACACATACACACACACACACACACACATACACACATACACACACACACACACACACACACACACACACACACACACACACACACACACACACACACACACACACACACACACACAAAGCCGTGCTAATTCACTTGTATATTTTAAGCAAAAACAGAGTTTTTATAGAGCTCAGAGAAGCTTAACTGTTGGTGGAGACAATGTGTGTGTGAGGCCAGGCAGGTGCAACACTGCTGCAACACTGCTGATGACAATGTGAGGCCAGGCAGGTGCAACACTGCTGCAACACTGTTGTAACACTGCTGAAGACAATGTGAGGCCAGGCAGGTGCAACACTGCTGCAACATGCTGCAACACTTGTGCATAACTGCTACAACACTGCTGCAACACTGCAACATTGCAAAAAGGTGTTAAACTGCAACACATGTGGAACAATGCAACATTAGGTGCAAAACTGCCCAGATGCAACACTACAGCATTGCCCTGGTGTAACACTGGTGCAACACCAACACTGTCGTGACACTGCAACAAAGGTACAACACTGCAACACTTCCCATGAGCAACACGCAACACACACTACCCAGGTGCAACACTGGTGTAACACCAACACTGTCCAGGTACAACACTGCAACACTACCCAGGATCAAGTGAACGACAGTACATCACTACCCCAGAGGAATACTGCAACACAACCCTGGTGCAACTGCAACGGAACTCAGCAACAAGACTGCAACACAATCCTGGTTCAATACTGCAATATAATCCTGGTTCAACACTGCAACACAGCCAGGATTTACAATGCAACACTACAACTACACAACACGTGCAACACAACACGTGTAGCATAACTCAAAAGCAACACAACCCAGCATCAACACAAGAAGAATAACACACACACGCAACACATAAAGGTCACACCCAGAGAAAGAAGAGAGGATGAACCAGCAAGACTGTGCCTAGTACTCACCTTGAGTAGTTCGGACATCGAGGACATTACATATGAAAGGCCCCTCGGAGCTAGTGATCACGTGGTTCTGAGCTCTGAATACATAGTTACAAGAAGAGAGGGTAACAGGAATAGGATGGGAGAAGCCAAACTTGTAAAGGGGGCACTACATAGGCATGAGGAACATAGGCAGGAGGTTAAGTGGGAAAGAGAATTGGTAGGAAAATCAGTAAACGAAATGGACTACGTAACAACTCGGTGCAAGGAGGAAGTGGAAAGGTTTGTTCCTAAAGGCAACAGAAATAATGGGAAGACCAGAACGAGCCCTTCGTTTACCCAAGGGAGGCAAAAGCTAAGTGTGCCAGAGAATGGAAAAAGTACAGAAGACAAAAGACCCAGGAAAATAGATTAGTCAAGGAGCCAGAAACGAGTATGCGCAGATAAGGAGGGATGCCCAGCGACAGTGCGAAAACGACTTAGTATCGAAAATCAAATCTGAACCAATGCTGTTGTATAGGCAAATCAGGAGGAAGACAACAGTCAAGGACCAGGTAATCAGGATGATGAAGGTGGGGAATTCGCAAGAAACAACCAAGAAGTGAGGAGCTCAACATGAGATTTAAGGAAGTATTTACAGTGGAGACGGAGAGGACTCTGGGAAGTCAGAACAGAGGGGTACACCAGCAAGGGATACATTAACATGTGGTGGATGAGATACAACTGAGAAGGTGAAGCTTCTAAACGAACTTCACACCTCATAAGCGGTGGGACCGGACATCTCTCCAAGGATCCTTAGAGAGGGAGCAGAGATGCAGTGTGTGCCACTAACAACAATTTTCAACACTATTGAAACTGGGCAACTACCTGAGGTATGGAAGACGGCAAATGCAATCCATATTTTTATGAAAGGAGACACACGAGGCACTAAACTACAGACCAGTGTCATTGATGTGTCATGGGGAAGATTATCAGGAGGAGAGTGATAGAGCACCTAGAACGGAATAAGCTTATAAACGACAATCAACACAGATTCAGGGAAGGAAAATCTAATGTCACAACCCTGCTAGAGTTTTATGACAGGATAACTGCAGTAAGACAGAGAGGGGTGGGTAGACTGTATTTTCTTGGACTGTAAGAAGTTAAGGTGTATGCCCTAAGAGGAGAGGTTAAGGGAAATTGACCTGATGGCACTGGAAGACAGGAGAGATAAGGGGATATGATAATGACATACAAAATACTGAGAGGAATCGACAAGTTAAACAGGATGGAATGGAAAACTGCAATGGAGGCAACTAAATCGAATAAGGGGATACATAGGGATATGCAGTGGGAGAATGAAATGGAGAGATCAGTCTTTATTTATGGGCTTCAGGAAGTTGAAGTTGAAAGCATGAGAGCAATAGGAGATGACATGACCCAACTGGCAAATCTTCTGAGAATAGGAAGGGTTGCAAGAGGAAGATTCCAGGCAGTCAGTGATTTTCAAGGCAGAATCGGCTTGAAACAGGATCCTGCAGGAGAAAGTAAGACTAAGGAACATGTCTGCATACTGGAGGGTGTATCTTGACCGCACCAGAACACGAGAAGAAAGACAGAAACTGAGAGGGGGTACAAAGACGAAATGAGGAGAGGTGAAGATGATGGTCAGGAGAACCCGGACTCAGGAGGAAGTTCATTTGCAACCTCCCTCACAACCACCTACAGAAGCCCCCTAACCAGGACAACCTCGATGCAACTAAACATTCTAACCCAAAACACACATGCCATACCCAGTACCCCCACCCACTTCATTACACACTCCACCTTCACAGCAACCACCCATAGTTCCTCATCAGGTCTCATCAGGTATACAAATGCAGATAGAATAAATGTGAGGATTGGCATGAAAAAATCAAGGACATATCCCCAGACATAATAGCACTCACAAAAACGAAACTCGCCAGGGTAACAGATGCAATCTTTCCACCTGGATATCAAATCCTCTGGAAAGATAGAGGGAGCAGAGGAGAAGTAGTTGCACTGATCATTGAAAACCAGTGGGGAATTGAGGAAATGGAAAGAATGGATGGAATGGGCAAAAGGGACTACATAGGAACAATCCAGTCTGAGGGCCATAAGGTGGTAATTGAAGTAATGTACAACCCACCACAGAATTGCAGGAGGCCAAGAGAAAAATACGAGAGCAACAGAGCAATGGTAGACACTAGCCGAAGTGGCCAGAAGATCTCACATGGGGAGAGCAAAGTTACTAGTTATGTGATTTCAATCACAAGGAGATTGATTGGGAACACCTGGAACCCCATGGAAGTCCAAAAACATGGAGAGCCAAGATGATGGATGTGCTACTGGAAAACCTCATGCATCAACATGTTAGACACACTACCAGAGAGAGAGGTGAGGATGATCCAACAAGACTGGACCTAGTATTCACCTTAAGTAGTTCGGACTTCGAGAATATCACGTACAAAAGGCCCCGTGGAGCTAGTGATCATGTGGTTCTGTGCTTTGATTACATAGTTGAGCTACAAGTGGAGAGGGTAGCAGGAATAGATGGGAAAAACCAAACTACAAAAGGGGGGACTAAAGAGGCGTGAGGAACTTCCTACAAGAAGTTCAATGGGAGAGAGAATTGACAGAAAACTAGTAAAAGAAATAATGGACTATGTAACAATAAAATGCAAGGAGGCAGAGGAAATGTTTGTTCCAAAGGAAACGGAAATACTGGGAAGACCAGAACGAGTCCTTGGATCACCCAAAGTTGAAGGGAGAAAAACTAAGTGCACTAGAGAATGGAAAAAATACAGAAGACAAAGGACCCAGGAAAATAAAGAGATTAGCTGATGAGCAAGAAACGAATATGCACAGATAAGAAGGGAGGCTCAGCGACAATACGAAAATGACATAGCATCGAAAATCAAGTCTGACCCAAAGCTATTGTATAGCCACATTAGAAGGAAAACAACAGTCAAGGACCAGGTAATCAGGCTGAGGAAGGAAGGTGGTGAGTTCACATGAAATGACCAAGAGATATGTGAGGAGCTCAACATGAGATTCAATAAGTATTCACATTGGAGACAGGAAGGACTCCAGAAATTCAGAATAGGAAGGTACACGAACAAGTGCTGTATGAAATACACACAACCGAAGAGGAGGTGAAGAAGCTGATACCTCAAAGGCGGTGGGACTAGACATCTCTCCATGGGTCCTTGAAGAGGGAGCAGAGATGCTTTGTGTACCACTAACAATCTTCAACACATTGAAACTGGGCAACTACCTGAGGTATGGAAGATGGCAAATGTACTCCCAGTTTTTAAGACAGGAGACAGACACGAGACATTAAACTACAGACCTATGTCACTGACGTTCATAGTATGCAAAGTTATGGAGAAGATCGTCAGGAGGAGAGTGGTGGATCGCCTAGAAAGACACAGGTTTATAAACGACAACCAGCACGGTTTCAGGAAAGGAAAATCCTGTGTCACAGACCTACTGGAGTTTTATGACAAGGTAACAGAAGTAAGACACGAGAGAAAGGGGTGGATAGATTGTATTTTCTTGGACTGCAAGAAGGACTTCGTCACAATTCCTCAGAAGAGATTAATGCAAAAGCTAGGGGATTAGGCAAAATAGGAAAGGCACTGCAGTGGATCAGATAATATCTGACAGAGAGGCAACCGCGAGTTACGTTACTTGACGAAGTGTCAGAGTGAGCGCCTGTGACGAGCGGGGTCCCACAGGGGTCAGTCCTAAGACCTGTGCTGTTTTTGGAAGGAATAGACTCAGAAGTGTCCCTGTTTGCAGATGATGTGAAGTTAATGAGAAGAATTCAATCGGTCGAGGATCAGCCTAAGTAGATCTATAACCCACTATGATAACATGAACGTAGATAAGTATGTTTATGGAGCAACGTGCAATGTGAACACTGACTGATGTTGTAGTGGCCAGACTTAGGCTTGGTTACAAGTACTGACTGATGTTGTAGTGGCCAGACTTAGGCTTGGTTACAAGTACTGACTGATGTTGTAGTGGCCAGACTTAGGCTTGGTTACAAGTACTGACTGATGTTGTAGTGGCCAGACTTAGGCTTGGTTACAAGTACTGACTGATGTTGTAGTGGCCAGGCTTAGGCTTGGTTACAAGTACTTCTGGCAGTTTGGGAGACACACAGATGATGATCAAACTAAATGTAAATTATGTGATCAGATATATGGTCACTGTCTTGAACACTATGTGCTTAATTGTCCACTTATTGAGGAATACAGAGACAGACAGTATAATAACCTATGTGACATGTCAAGATATCTTATTAATGAAAATAAGATACCAGATATATTAAGCAAATTTCCTAAATTTGCTTGTAACAGATAAGTGAACTATAGATATGTAGATATAAATCCATATGTATTCCTGTTAACCCTTTGGGGCCTAGTTCCTAGGCCTTTTGTGTATCCATATGCTCTCGCGCTACCGTCCACAGGATGGATATGGGGTGCACAATAAACTAGCAACTTCGGTGGCAAAATCTAATCTAATCGAGGATCAGACAGAACTACAGAGAGAACTGGACAGGCTACAAGCCTGGTCCAGCAACTGGCTCCTTGAGTTTAACCCCGCCAAATACAAAGTCATGAAGATCGGGAAAGAGTAAAGAAGACCACAGACAGAGTATAGTCTAGGAGGCCAAAGACTGCAAACCACACACAAGGGAAAAGGTCTTGGGGTGCGTATGATACCAAGGGCATCTCCTGAGGCTCAGATCAAACAGATAACTGCTGCAGCATATGGGCGCCTGGCAAACCTAAGGATAGCGTTCCGATACCTCAGTAAGGAATCGTTCAAGACTCTGTACACGATATACGTCAGGCCCATATTGGAGTATGCAGCACCAGTTTGGAACCCACACCTGGTCAAGCACGTCAAGAAATTAGAGAAAGTGCAAAGGTTTGCAACAAGACTAGTCCCAGAGCTAAGGGAAATGTCCTACGAAGAAAGGTTAAGGGAAATCAACCTGACGACACTGGAGGACAGGAGGGTCAGGGGAGACATGATAACGACATATAAAACACTGAGTGGAAAGAACAAGACGGACAGAGACAGGATATTCCAGAGATGGGACACAGAAACAAGGGGTCACAATTGGAAGATGAAGACTCAGATGAGTCAAAGGGATGTTAGGAAGTATTTCTTCAGTCATAGAGTCGTCAGGAAGTGGAATAGCCTAGAAAGTGACGTAGTGGAGGCGGGAACCATACATAGTTTTAAGGCGAGGTATGATAAAGCTCATGGAGCAGGGAGAGAGAGGACCTAGTAGCAATCAGCGAAGAGGCGGGGCCAGGAGCTATGAATCGACCCCTGCAACCACAAATAGGTGAGTACACACACACACACCAACGCGCGCGCACACACCAACGCGCGCACACAACCAATGCGCGCGCGCGCACACATACACACACACCAACACAAACCAACGCATGCACACACCAACACGCGCACACACACACCAACACACACACACACACACACACACACACACACACACACACACGCACCAACACACACCAATGCGCGTGCACACACACACACACACACACACACACACCAACACACACCAATGCGCGTGCACACACACACACACACACACACACACACACACACACACACACACACACACACACACACACACACACACACACACACACACACACACACAAAAAAAAAAAAAAAAAGAATGGTGGGGACTCGCAGGAACCAAGGATCAGATGAGAATGGTTCTGGTAGGGAGGAGTGGATGGAGGAGCAGTGGAAAAGGATGGAAAAAGAGTGGGAGAGAAAATTAGGAGAGCTTTCTGAAAAAATGGAGAGAGAGCTTTCTGTGAAATTGGAAAAGAGGTTGGAGAAGGAGAAGAAGAATTGGGAGGCACAAGTCGAAACTGCAGTAGCCAGGATAAGGGTCCTAGAATTTAAGATAAATAGGCTGAAGCAAGTTACAGGGGCAGTGACCAGAGAAGACACAGCATATGAAGCTGAGAGACCGAACAGGAAGGTAGGAGATATGAATTATGCTAAGGTCATAACAGCCTGCCAAGAAGGGCCAAGGAGTAAAAGGGAAGAGCAGCTGGGTGCAGGTAGAGAGGGTGATAGGTTGAATGCTGAGGCACAACCATGCTACCAAGAGCCACTGGAAAATCAAGGGAGAAAATGATCACATACAGACAGGAACCAGAGTCACAGAGGGAGAGGCAATGGGAGGAGGAAAAGGCAAAATCAGTGTTTATCCGTGGACTTCAGGAGAGAGAGGAAAGGACACTGAAAGACGGCAGGCAGAAAGAAAGGAGGTTGAGAAAATCATCACAGAAATAGGTGGAGAAGACATGGACGAGATTGTAAATTTTCAGAGAATGAGGGGGGTACATGAAGGGGAGAAACCGACCGATCAAGCTGATTCTCAGGACAGAAACAGTGAGGAACAGGATCCTCCTAGAGAAACCACGGTTGAAATACTTGGAAGAGTACAAGAGGGTGTTCCTAGACAGAGACAGAACACAAACAGAACGACAGCAGCTGAGGGAGAGGACAAAAAAGCAAAAAGAGCTAGGAAAGGAGACAAGGATGGAACCAGCAGAGATCAGTCAGAGCAGTAAGGGCAAGCACACACACAACTATCCTCAGAACCCCACAACCTATCACACCATCCCAACACACACTACAGTCCATACCTACAGCCCCCACCCAACACCGAGCTATAGAATCCCACAGTATGCCACCAGGTCTCCCACCCTCACAGGCCCCACAAACCACTGTGTTGGAAAGGAAACTGAAGGTATGGTACACAAACGCTGATGGAATAACAAATAAGTGGGAGGAGTGGCATGAAAGAGTAAAAGAGGCATCACTGGACGTCATAGCTCTCACAGAAACCAAGCTTACAGGTATGATGACAGATGCCATCTTTCCAACAGGATACCAAATCCTGAGGAAAGACAGAGGGAGCAGGGGGGGTGGAGGAGTGGCATTGCTGATCAAAAACTGATGGAATTTTGATGAGCTGGAGAGAGGAGACAGTGGAGAAGAAAGTGATTACATAGAGGGAACGCTTCACTCTGGAGGTCCCAAGGTGGTAATTGCAGTGATGTATAACCCACCACAGAACAGCAGAAGGGCAAGGCAAGAGTATGACGAGAGCAATAGAGCGATGGTTGACAAACTGGCTGCAGTGGCCAGAAGAGCTCATGCATGCAGGGCAAAGCTCCTGATCATGGGTGACTTTAATCACAAGGAGATTGATTGGGAGAACTTGGACCCACATGGGGGCCAAGATACATGGAGGGCTAAGATGATGGAGGTGGTACTGGAAAACTTCATGTACCAACACGTAAGGGACACTACAAGAGAGAGAGGAGAGGATGAACCAGCAAGGCTGGACTTAGTATTCACCTTGAGTAGTGCAGATATTGAGGACATCACATATGAAAGACCCCTTGGGGCCAGCGATCATGTGGTTTTAAGCTTCGAATACGCAGTAGAGCTACAAGTGGAGGGGAAAGCAGAAAGGCCAGGACGAATGAAGCCAAACATAAGAGAGGGGACTACACGGGAATGAGGAACTTCCTGCACGGGGTTCAGTGGGACAGAGAACTGGCAAGGAAGCCAGTTAATGAGATGATGGAGTATGTAGCAACAATGTGCAAGGAGGCTGAGGAGAGGTTTGTACCCAAGGGTAACAGGAATAATGAAAAAGCCAGGATGAGCCCATGGTTCACCCAAAGATGCAGGGAGGCAAAAACCAAGTGTGCTAGAGAATGGAAGAAATATAGAAGGCAAAGGACCCAGGAGAATAGAGAGAGCAGTCATAGAGCCAGAAATGAATATGCACAGATAAGAAAGGAGGCCCAACGACGATATGAAAACGTCATAGCAGCGAAAGCCAAATCTTACCCGAAACTGTTATACAGCCACATCAGGAGGAAAACAGCAGTCAAGGACCAGGTAATCAGGCTAAGGAAGGAGGAGAGACAACAAGAAATGACCGTGAAGTATGTGAGGAACTCAACAAGAGATTCAAAGAAGTGTTCACAGAGGAGACGGAAGGGGCTCCAGAAAGACGGAGAGGTGGGACACACCACCATGTGCTGGACACAGTGCACACAACCGAGGAAGAAGTGAAGAGGCTTCTGAGTGAGCTAGATACCTCAAAGGCAATGGGGCCAGATAACATCTCTCCATGGGTCCTGAGAGAGGGAGCAGAGGCGCTATGTGTACCCATAACAACAATATTCAATACATCTATCGAAACAGGGAGATTGCCTGAGGCATGGAAGACAGCAAATGTAGTCCCAATCTTTAAAAAAGGAGACAGACATGAAGCATTAAACTACAGACCAGTGTCACTGACATGTATAGCATGCAAAATCATGGAGAAGATTATCAGGAGAAGAGTGCTGGAACATCTAGAAAGGAATGATCTCATCAACAGCAGCCAACATGGTTTCAGGGACGGGAAATCCTGTGTCACAAACCTACTGGAGTTCTATGACATGGTGACAGCAGTAAGACAAGAGAGAGAGGGGTGGGTGGATTGCATTTTCTTGGACTGCAAGAAGGCGTTTGACACAGTTCCACACAAGAGATTGGTGCAAAAACTGGAGGACCAAGCAGGGATAACAGGGAAGGCACTACAATGGATCAGGGAATACTTGTCGGGAAGACAGCAGCGAGTCATGGTACGTGGCGAAGTGTCAGAGTGGGCACCTGTAACCAGCGGGGTCCCACAGGGGTCAGTCCTAGGACCAGTGCTGTTTCTGGTATTTGTGAACGACATGACGGAAGGAATAGACTCTGAAGTGTCCCTGTTTGCAGATGACGTGAAGTTGATGAGAAGAATTCACTCGATCGAAGACCAGGCAGAGCTACAAAGGGATCTGAAGAGGCTGCAGACCTGGTCCAGCAATTGGCTCCTGGAGTTCAATCCCACCAAGTGCAAAGTCATGAAGATTGGGGAAGGGCAAAGAAGATCGCAGACGGAGTACAGTCTAGGGGGCCAGAGACTGCAAACCTCACTCAAGGAAAAAGACACCAGGCACATCTCCTGAAGCGCACATCAATCAAATAACTGCTGCAGCATATGGGCGCCTGGCAAACCTCAGAACAGCATTCCGACATCTTAATAAGGAATCATTCAGGACCCTGTACACCGTGTACGTTAGGCCCATAT
>NW_027196221.1:75000-80000 GCF_038502225.1 Cherax quadricarinatus
TATTGAAACAAGGAGATTACCTGAGGCATGGAAGACAGTAAATGTAGTCCCAGTTTTTTTTTTTTATGAAGGGGAGACAGTCACGAAGCACTGAACTACAGACCAGTGTCATTGACATGTTTAGAATGCTAAGTCATGGAGAAGGTTTTCATGGAGAACGGAATGAGCTTATCAAAGACAACCAGCACTTTTAAAGGGATGGGAAATCCTGTATAACAAACCTACTGGAGTTCTATGATAGTGACAGCAGTAAGACGAGAGAGAGAGAGGTGGGTAGATTGAGTTTTCTTGGACTGTAAGAAGGCTTTTGACACAGTTCCACACAAGAGATTAGTGCAAAAGCTGGAGGATCAGGCAGGGATAACAGGGAAGGCACTACAATGGATCATGGAATACCTGTCAGGAAGACATCAGAGAGTCATGGTACGTGATGAGGTGTCAGAGTGGGCGCTTGTGACAAGTGGGGTTCCACATGGGTCAGTCCTATGCCCGGTGCTGTTTCTGATATAATAGAACGACCTGACGAAAAGAATAGATTCACAGGTGTGTCTGCAGATGATGTGAAGTTGATGAGAAGAATTCAATCGGACGAGGACCAGGAAGAACTACAAAGGAATCTGGAGAGGCTGCAGACCTGGTCCAGAAACTGGCTCCTGGATTTCAACCCCACCAAATGCAAAGTCGTGAGGACTGGGGAAGGGTAAAGAAGACCACAGAAGGAGTACAGGCTAGGGGGGACAGTTATGACAAACCTCACTCAAGGAATAACACCGAGCACATCTGATGCGCACATCAACCAAATAACTGCTGCAGCATATGGGCGCCTGGCAAACCTAAGAATAGTGTTCCGATACCTCAGTAGGGAATCGTTCAGGTCTCTGTACACCGTGTACGTCAGTCCCATACTGGAGTATGCAGCACCAGTTTGGAACCCACACCTGGTCAAGCACATCAAGAAATTAGAGAAAGTGTAAACGTTTGCAACAAGATTAGTCCCAGAGGTAAGGGGAATGTCCTACGAAGAACGGTTAAAGGAAATCGACCTGACGACACTGGAGGACAGGAGGGTTAGGGGAGACATGATAACGACATATAAAATATTGCGAGGAATTGACAAGGTGGACAGAGACTAGGTGAGTGCGCACGCGCGCGCGCACACACACACACACACACACACACACACACACACACACACACACACACACACACACACACACACACACACACACACCCACACACACACACACACACACACACCCACACACCCACACCCACACACACCCACACCCACACACACACACACATACACACACACACACAACATGCGCAAGTCACAACTTTAGTGCTCTGTAAATGTAAGTATTATAGAGGGCTACCCAAGGTTACTGCAGTCACAAGTATTTCACACATGTGTGATTTTCGGGAGTCAGGTGTAGGTTTTCAGGTACCATCAGCTGATTTGTGAATGGTCCACCCTCCTGACTAACCAATATTTATTGGTAATTTAAAACAGAACAGGGGTGGGCAGACAGGTGTATATTAGACTAGGAAGAAGGATAACCATAGAAAGCATAAGCTAGTAGGGTTGTGGGTCAGAACAGGTCAGAGGAGCATCTCAGACCACGTTTAACACACTCCATCACACTCACAAACCCTAATACACACTCCTACCCACTACTTTTCACATACCCCACGCTCATAGTTACACACACACACACACACACACACACACACACACACAGTCCCACCCACACACGTCCGAAACATGGAAAGCTATGATGGATGTGGTATTGGAAAACCTCATACATCAATATGTTAGGGACACTACCAGAGAGGGAGAGGAGGATGAACCAGCAAGACTGGACCTCGTGTTTACCCTGAGTAGCTCGAACATTGAGAACATCACATATGAAAGGCCACTTGAAGCTAGTGATCACGTGGTTCTGAACTTTGAATAGTTACACGTGGAGAGGGTAACAAGAGTAGGATGCGAAAAGCCCAACTAAAAAATGGGGGACTACACAGGTATGAGGAACTTCTTGCAGGAGGTTCGGTGGGAAAGAGAATTGGTAGGAAAGTCAGTAAATGAAATGGACTACGTAACAACACAATGCAAGGAGGCAGAGGAGAGGTTTGTTCCCAAGGGTAACAGAAATAATGGGAAGACCAGAACGAGCCCTTGGTATAACGAAAGGTGTAGGGAGGAAAAAGCTAACTGCACTAGAGAATGGAAAAAATACAGAAGACAAAGGACCCAGGAAAATAGAGATTAGTCGAAGAGCCAGAAACGAGTATACACAAATGAGGAGGGAGGCGCAGTGACAGTACGAAAACGACATGACATCGATATTCTAGTCTGACCTGAAACTGTTCTACAGCCACATCAGGAGGAAAAGAACAGGTGATAAGGCTGAGGAAAGAAGGTGGGGAGTTCACCAGAAACGATCAAGAAGTATGTGACGAGCTCAACATGAGATTTAAGGAGGTATTTACAGTGGTGACAGATAGAACTCTGATAAGTCAGAATAGGAGAGTACATCAACGAGGTATATACCTGCAAGTGCTGGATGAAATACAGCCGAGGTCAAGAAGCAGCTAAGTGACCTGGATACCTCAAAGGCGGTGGGGCCAGACATCTCTCCATGGGTCCTTAGAGAGGGAGCAGAGATGCTGTGTGTGCCACTAACAGCAATCTTCAATACATCCATTCCCCTCAAGGAAGGTTCCTTGCGGTTGGTGAGGGGCTCTTGATTTAGGGAATTGGATCTGTGCTCCAGTTCCCTGAATTAAGCCTGAATGCCTTCCACATCCCCCCCAGGCGCTGTATAATCCTCCGGGTTTAGCGCTTCCCCCTTGATTATAATAATAATAATCAACACATCCATTGAATCTGGGCAACTAACTGTGGTATGGAAGACGGCAAATGTAGTCCCTAGTTTCAAGAAAGGAGACAGAAACAAGGCACTAAACTACAGACCAGTGTCACTGACGTGTATAGTATTTCAAGTCATGGAGAAGATTATCAGGAGGAGAGTGGTGGAGCACCTAGAACAGAACAAGCCTATAAATGACAACAAGCACAGAATCATGGAGGGCAAAATCCTGGGTCACAAACCTACTGGAGTTTTATAACAAGGTAACGGAAGTAAAACACGAGAGAGAGAGAGAGAGAGAGAGAGAGAGAGAGAGAGAGAGAGGGAAGGGGCAGATTGCATTTTCTTGAACTGCAAGAAGGCCTTTGACACAGTTCTTCACAAGAGATTAGTGCAGAAGTTAGAGGATAAGGCACATATAACAGGAAGGGCAATGTAATGGATCAGAGGATATCTGACATGGAGGTAACAACTAGTCATGGTACGTGACGAGGTATTACAGTGGGCGCCTGTGACAAGCGGGGTCCCACAGAGGTCAGTCCTAGGATCAGTGCTATTTTTGGTATATGTGAATGACATAACGGAAAGAATAGACTCAGAAGTGTCCCTGTTTGTACATGATGTGAAGTTAATGATGAGGATCAGGCAGGACTACGAAGAGACCTGGACAGGCTGGAAGCCTGGTCCAGCAACTTGCTCCTCGAGTTTAATTTAACCCTTGGGTGAGTATAATACCGAGCACATCTCCTGAGACGCACATCAACCAGATAACTGCTGCACCATATGGGCGCCTGGCAAACCTGAGAATAGTGTTCCGATACCACAGTAAGGAATCGTTCAAGACACTGTACACCATATACGTCAGGCCCATACTGGAGTATGCAGCACCAGTTTGGAACCCACACTTGATCAAGCACGTCAAGAAATTAGAGAAAGTGCAAAGGTTTGCGACAAGGTTAGTTCCAGAGCTAAGGGGAATGTCCAACGAAGAAAGGTTAAGGGAAATCGGTCTGACGACACTAGAGGACAGAAGGGTCAGGGGAAACATGATAACGACATACAAAATACTGCGTGGAATAGACAAGGTGGACAAAGACAGGATGTTCCAGAGATGTGACACAGAAACAAGGGGTCACACTTGGAAGCTGAAGACTCGGATGAGTCAAAGGGATGTTAGGAAGTATTTCTTCAGTCGTAGAGTTGGCAGGAAGTGGAATAGCCTAGCAAGTGAGGTGGTGGAGGCAGGAGCCATACATAGCTTTAAGACGAAGTATGACAAAGCTCATGGAGCAGGGAGAGATAGGACCTAGTAGCGTTCAGTGAAGAGGTGGAGCGAAGAGCTCAATCTCGACCCCTGCAACCCCAATTAGTTGAGTACACACACACACACACACACACACACACACACACACACACACACACACACACACACACACACACACACCCCAAGTTCAAAGTCATGAAGATTGGTGAAGGGCAAAGAAGACCGCAGACGGAGTACAGTCTAGGGGGCCAGAGACTACAAACCTCACTCAAGGAAAAAGATCTTGGGGTGAGTATAACACCAGGCACATCTCCTGAAGCGCACATCAACCAAATAACTGCTGCAGCATATGGGCGCCTAGCAAACCTCAGAACAGCATTCCGACATCTTAATAAGGAATCGTTCAGGACCCTGTACACCGTGTACGTTAGGCCCATATTGGAGTATGCGGCACCAGTTTGGAACCCACACCTAGCCAAGCATGTAAAGAAACTAGAGAAAGTGCAAAGGTTTGCAACAAGACTAGTCCCAGAGCTAAGAGGTATGTCCTATGAGGAGAGGTTAAGGGAAATCAACCTGACGACACTGGAGGACAGGAGAGATAGGGGGGACATGATAACGACTTACAAAATACTGAGAGGAATTGACAAGGTGGACAAAGACAGGATGTTCCAGAGATTGGACACAGTAACAAGGGGACACAGTTGGAAGTTGAAGACACAGATGAATCACAGGGATGTTAGGAAGTATTTCTTCAGCCACAGAGTAGTCAGTAAGTGGAACAGTTTGAGAAGCGATGTAGTGGAGGCAGGATCCATACATAGCTTTAAGCAGAGGTATGATAAAGCTTACGGTTCAGGGAG
>NW_027196221.1:85000-95000 GCF_038502225.1 Cherax quadricarinatus
TAAAGACACAGATGAATCACAGGGATGTTAGGAAGTATTTCTTCAGCCACAGAGTAGTCAGTAAGTGGAATAGTTTGGGAAGCGATGTAGTGGAGGCAGGATCCATACATAGCTTTAAGCAGAGGTATGATAAAGCTCACGGCTCAGGGAGAGTGACCTAGTAGCGATCAGTGAAGAGGCGGGGCCAGGAGCTCGGACTCGACCCCCGCAACCTCAACTAGGTGAGTACAACTAGGTGAGTACAAACACACACACACAAACACACACACACACACAAACACACACACACACAAACACACACACACAAACACACACACACAAACACACACACACAAACACACACACACACACACACACAGGAACCATACACAGTTTTAAGACGAGGTTTGATAAAGCTCATGGAGCGGGGAGGGAGAGGGCCTAGTAGCAACTGGTGAAGAGGCGGGGCCAGGAGCTAGGACTCGACCCCTGCAACCACAAATAGGTGAGTACAAATAGGTGAGTACACACACACACACACACACACACACACACACACACACACACACACACACACACACACACCAGTATGAAGGGAGGGACCAGACCACCTGGTCTATGGTAATCACTCCACCGTACCGGACAGCCATGTGTGATCAACCAGACTTTTGTTGTAAACAACAGACACCTCAACAAATGCACTACAGCCCAGCTAATCAGCAACAAATCTTGATAAACTTAAGTTCCTCCTAACTTGATTCTATCCAACTTAGTTAGATTCTGGCAATAACTACAAACAAAGATTATTATACTTATGACAGATATTGTATAATTATCTCTTAGAAGCGCTAAACTCGTTGGGGTCTAAGAATATTTTTATCATGTGTTAATTACATCGTTAATTAGTTGGGATAATTACCTGTAATGAAGGTAATTATACTTACTGGTTACCTATTATTGATGAAAGTAATTTGTTTTAGTGTTGTGTGTGTACTCACCTAGTTGTGGTTGCAGGGGTCGAGCCAAAGCTCCTGGCCCCTCTTCACTGTGTGTGTGTGTGTATGTTGTGTGTGTGTTGTGTTTGTGTGCTGTGTTTGTGTTGTGTGTGTTGTCTTGTGTGTTATGCTTTGTATGTTGTGTGTTGTAGGTTGTGTGTTGTAGGTTGTGTGTTGTAGGTTGTGTGTTGTAGGTTGTGTGTTGTAGGTTGTGTGTGTGTTGTAGGTTGTGTGTTGTAGGTTGTGTGTTGTAGGTTGTGTGTGTGTTGTGTGTGTTGTCTTGTGTGTTATGCTTTGTATGTTGTGTGTTGTAGGTTGTGTGTTGTAGGTTGTGTGTTGTAGGTTGTGTGTTGTAGGTTGTGTGTTGTAGGTTGTGTGTGTGTTGTAGGTTGTGTGTTGTAGGTTGTGTGTTGTAGGTTGTGTGTGTGTTGTAGGTTGTGTGTGTGTTGTAGGTTGTGTGTTGTGTTTGTGTGCTGTGTTTGTGTTGTGTGTGTTGTCTTGTGTGTTATGCTTTGTATGTTGTGTGTTGTAGGTTGTGTGTGTGTTGTAGGTTGTGTGTGTGTTGTAGGTTGTGTGTTGTAGGTTGTGTGTTGTAGGTTGTGTGTTGTAGGTTGTGTGTGTGTTGTAGGTTGTGTGTTGTAGGTTGTGTGTTGTAGGTTGTGTGTGTGTTGTAGGTTGTGTGTTGTAGGTTGTGTGTTGTAGGTTGTGTGTGTGTTGTAGGTTGTGTGTGTTGTAGGTTGTGTGTGTTGTAGGTTGTGTGTGTTGTAGGTTGTGTGTGTGTTGTAGGTTGTGTGTGTGTTGTAGGTTGTGTGTGTGTTGTAGGTTGTGTGTTGTAGGTTGTGTGTGTGTTGTAGGTTGTGTGTTGTAGGTTGTGTGTTGTAGGTTGTGTGTGTGTTGTAGGTTGTGTGTTGTAGGTTGTGTGTTGTAGGTTGTGTGTGTGTTGTAGGTTGTGTGTGTGTTGTAGGTTGTGTGTTGTAGGTTGTGTGTTGTAGGTTGTGTGTTGTAGGTTGTGTGTGTGTTGTAGGTTGTGTGTGTGTTGTAGGTTGTGTGTTGTAGGTTGTGTGTTGTAGGTTGTGTGTTGTAGGTTGTGTGTGTGTTGTAGGTTGTGTGTTGTAGGTTGTGTGTTGTAGGTTGTGTGTGTGTTGTAGGTTGTGTGTGTGTTGTAGGTTGTGTGTTGTGTTTGTGTGCTGTGTTTGTGTTGTGTGTGTTGTCTTGTGTGTTATGCTTTGTATGTTGTGTGTTGTAGGTTGTGTGTGTGTTGTAGGTTGTGTGTGTGTTGTAGGTTGTGTGTTGTAGGTTGTGTGTTGTAGGTTGTGTGTTGTAGGTTGTGTGTTGTAGGTTGTGTGTTGTAGGTTGTGTGTTGTAGGTTGTGTGTTGTAGGTTGTGTGTTGTAGGTTGTGTGTTGTAGGTTGTGTGTGCGTGTGTGTGTTGTAGGTTGTGTTGTAGGTTGTGTGTGTTGTAGGTTGTGTGTGTTGTGTTGTAGGTTGTGTGTGTGTGTTGTAGGTTGTGTGTTGTAGGTTGTGTTGTAGGTTGTGTGTGTGTTGTAGGTTGTGTGTTGTAGGTTGTGTGTTGTAGGTTGTGTGTGTGTTGTAGGTTGTGTGTGTGTTGTAGGTTGTGTGTTGTAGGTTGTGTGTTGTAGGTTGTGTGTGTGTTGTAGGTTGTGTGTGTTGTAGGTTGTGTGTGTTGTAGGTTGTGTGTTGTAGGCTATGTGTGTGTGTGTTGTAGGTTGTGTTGTAGGTTGTGTTGTAGGTTGTGTGTTGTAGGTTGTGTGTGTTGTAGGTTATGTGCGTGTGTTGTGTTGTAGGTTGTATGTGTGAGTGTTGTAGATTGTGCGTGTGTGTTGTGTTGTAGGTTGTGTATGTGTGTGTTGTAGGTTGTGTGTGTTGCGTTGAAGGTTGTGTGTTGTAAATTGTGTGTGTGTTGTGTTGTAGGTAGGTTGTATGTGTGTTGTGTTGTAGGTTGTGTGTTGTAGGTTGTGTGTGTGTGTGTGTGTGTGTGTGTGTGTGTGTGTGTGTGTGTGTGTGTGTGTGTTGTGTTGTAGGTTGTGTTGTAGGTTGTGTGTGTATTGTGTTGTAGGTTGTGTGTGTTGTGTTGTAGGTTGTGTTGTAGGTTGTGTGTGCGTGTGTGTGTTGTGTTGTAGGTTGTGTGTGTTGTGTTGTAGGTTGTGTGTGTGTTGTGTTGTAGGTTGTGTGTGTGTGTTGTGTTGTAGGTTGTGTGTGTGTTGTGTTGTAGGTTGTGTGTGTGTGTGTTGTAGGTTGTGTGTGTGTGTGTGTGTGTGTGTGTGTGTGTTGTAGGGTGTGTGTTGTGTTGTAGGTTGTGTGTGTGTGTGTTGTGTTGTAGGTTGTGTGTGCGTGTGTGTTGTGTTGTATGTTGTGTGTGTGTTGTGTTGTAGGTTGTGTGTGTGTGTTGTGTTGTAGGTTGTGTGTGTGTGTGTGTGTGTGTTGTAGGTTGTGTGTGTATGTTGGTTGTGTGTGTGTGTGTGTTGTAGGTTGTGTGTGTGTGTGTGTTGGTTGTGTGTGTGTGTGTGTTTTTTGTAGGTTGTGTGTGTGTGTGTGTTGTGTTGTAGGTTGTGTGTGTGCGTGTGTTGTAGGTTGTGTGTGTGCGTGTGTTGTGTTGTAGGTTGTGTGTGTGTGTGTGTGTGTGTGTGTGTGTGTGTTTGTGTGTGTTGTGTTGTAGGTTGTGTGTGTGTGTGTGTGTGTGTGTGTGTGTGTGGTGTTGTAGGTTGTGTGTGTGTGCGTGTGTTGTGTTGTAGGTTGTGTGTTGTGTTGTAGGTTTGTGTGTGTGTGTGTGTTGTAGGTTGTGTGTGTGTGTTGTAGGTTGTGTGTGTGTGTGTGTGTTGTGCTGTAGGTTTTGTGTGTGTGTGTGTGTGTGTGTGTGTGTGTGTTGTGTTGTAGGTTGTGTGCATGTGTGTTGTGCTGTAGGTTGTGTGTGTGTGTGTGTGTTGTGTTTTAGGTTGTGTGTGTGTGGGGGGGGTAGGTTGTGTGTGTGTGTACTCTCCTTTTTGCGGTTGCAGAGGTCGATTCATAGCTCCTTGCCCCGCCTCTTCGCTGATTGCTTCTAGGTCCCCTCTCTCCCTGCTTCAACAGTTTTATCATACCTCTTCTTAAAGCTATGTATGGTTCCTGCCTCCACTACAACACTTGCTAGGCTATTCCACTTCCTAACAACTCTGTGACTGAAGAAATACTTCCTAACATTCCTTTGACTCATCTGAGTCTTCAACTTCCAATTGTGACCTCGTGTTGTTGTGTCCCATCTCTGGAACATCCTGTCTCTGTCCACCTTGTCTATTCCTCGCAGTATTTTATATATCGTTATCATGTCTCCCCAGACCCTTCTGTCCTCCATTGTTCTCAATGTGTTGTGGTTTGTGTTGTGTTGTGTGTTATGTTTTTTTTTTGTATGTGTTGTGTGGTGTTTTGTGTGTGTGTGAATGTGTGTATGTGTGTGTGTGTGTGTATTCTCCACAGCTAATATTAAAATCGTAGTACCATCAAGATGTGGGAAGAGTGACCTTATGTACACATAATGACCTTTGTTCGAACCACTGGTGACTTCAGTCCCAATACACGGATAAAGAAAAAATCGAACACAGAGTAGTGGTCAACAGAGTTAAATCGGAGGCTGCCATAGTGAAGAGCTCTGTTCCACAAGGCACAGTACTCGCCCCCATCTTATTCCTTATCCTCATATCAGACATAAACAGAGATATACACCACAGCACCGTATCATCCTTTGCGGATGATACTAGGATCTGCATGAGGCTGTCATCTGCTGAGGACACGGTTAACCTCCAAGAAGATATAAACAAAGTTTTCCAGTGGGCAACGGTAAACAATATGATGTTCAATGAGGACAAATTCCAACTACTCCGTTATGGAAAACTGGAGGAGATAATAACTAGAACAGAGTATACTACAGACTCTGGCCATACAATAGAGCGAAAAAATAATGTAAGGGACCTGGGAGTAGTAATGTCTGAGGATCTCACTTTCAAGGATCACAACAGTGCCACGATCGCACGTGCAAAGAAAATGATAGGATGGATAATGAGAACTTTCAAAACGAGAGATGCCAAGCCCATGATGATCCTTTTCAAATCACTTGTTCTCTCTAGGCTGGAATACTGCTGTACATTAACATCTCCATTCAAAGCAGGTGAAATCGCAGATCTAGAGAGTGTACAGAGATCCTTTACTGCACGTATAAGTTCTGTCAAGCACCTTAACTACTGGGAACGCTTGGAAGCACCTGACTTGTACTCGTTGGAACGTAGGAGGGAGAGATATATCATAATCTACACTTGGAAAATCTTGGAAGGAATGGTCCCAAATCTGCACACAGAAATCACTCCCTACGAAAGTAAAAGACTGGGCAGGCGATGCAAAATACCCCCAGTTAAAAGTAGGGGCGCCACTGGTACAATAAGAGAAAATACACTAAATGTCCGGGGCCCAAGACTGTTCAACAGCCTCCCATCAAGCATTAGGGTAATTGCCAATAAACCCCTGGCTGCCTTCAAGAGAGCTGGACAGATACCTAAAGTCAGTGCCGGATCAGCAGGGCTGTGCCTCGTACGTTGGACTGCGTGCGGCCAGCAGTAACAGCATAGTTGATCAGGCCCTGATCCACCGGGAGGCCTGGTCATGGACCGGGCCGCGGGGGCGTTGATCCCCAGAATAACCTCCAGGTATGCAGGTAGCCACTCTACCGTGACTGGAACAATACTCGGAGAACTCACACAGAGAGAGGAACTGACGACCACATTTCGATCCAACTTTAGACTATTAAGCAAAACAAAATCGTTCAGAGTCGTTCTTGTGTTTTTGTACTAATGCAAACGTTTCTGACAGTAGCACAGGAGTGAACACAGTACCGTGTGGGGGATGTTACAAAATATATGTGGGATAAACAGTGAGATCTCTGAATATTAGTATCGAGGGACACAAGAACGCGGATGTCCAACATAGAAGACATGTTGGACAACTCATGACCCTCAGTAAGCTTCGATTAATCATTAAGGAGGAAGATTTGTGAGGGTGAGAGTGTACGGTGGCTGCCATGACTGCTCTCAGTAACACTGTCCACCATGACTCTGCAAGTTATATGCAGATTGATAATCAACAGAATATTGTCCATTCTGGAGACTGTTGTTATGATGATGATGGGTCGTTCTTAAACCCAACCCACCTCACCACTGTTGTGCTGCTGCTACTACTGCTAGTGCTATTAGTACTACTGCTACTACTACTACTGCTAGTGCTACTAGGTGCTAGCTGCTGCTACTGCTACTGGTGCTGTGCTGCTGCTGCTACTGTACGTGCTAACTGCTGCTGCTCTGCTGCTACTGCTGCTGTGGTGTAGCTGCTGCTGCTGCTACTGCTGCTGCTGGTGCTGTTGGTACTGCTGCTGCTGCTGCTGCTGCTGCTACTACTGCTGCTGCTGCTGGTACTACTGCTACTGCTGCTGCTGGTGCTGTGGTACTACTACTGCTGCCACTGCTGTGCTGCTGGTACTACTGCTGCTCACTACTCTATTGTACTATTACTGCTACTACTGCTGTATGCTGCTGCTGCACTACTTTCGCTATTACTACTTTTGCTATTACTACGGCTACTAGTACTGCTACTACTACTTTCGCTATTACTACTACTACTTCTAATACTACCACTACTATGAATAGTACTACTATTAATACTAGCACCACTACTAGTACTAGTCCCAGTTTGCCATCTGACACCTACAACTAAATAACTCAGTCATGTCCGTATTAATTAATACTCGAAAGATTATATATTGTACTAGTCACTAGTGACCCTAATGAAGGTCAGCTATACGTAAGGTCACTCTTCCAGTCACTAGTGACCCTAATGAAGGTCAGCTATACGTAAGGTCACTCTTCCAGTCACTAGTGACCCTAATGAAGGTCAGCTATACGTAAGGTCACTCTTCCAGTCACTAGTGACCCTAATAAAGGTCAACTATACGTAAGGTCACTCTTCCAGTCACTAGTGACCCTAATAAAGGTCATCAACTCTACATAAGGTCACTCTTCCAGTCACTAGTGACCCTAATAAAGGTCAACTATACGTAAGGTCACTCTTCCAGTCACTAGTGACCCTAATGAAGGTCAGCTATACGTAAGGTCACTCTTCCAGTCACTAGTGACCCTAATAAAGGTCAACTATACGTAAGGTCACTCTTCCAGTCACTAGTTAACCTAATAAAGGTCATCAACTCTACATAAGGTCACTCTTCCAGTCACTAGTGACCCTAATAAAGGTCAACTATACGTAAGGTCACTCTTCCAGTCACTAGTGACCCTAATGAAGGTCATCAACTCTACATAAGGTCACTCTTCCAGTCACTAGTGACCCTAATAAAGGTCATCAACTCTACATAAGGTCACTCTTCCAGTCACTAGTGACCCTAATAAAGGTCAACTATACGTAAGGTCACTCTTCCAGTCACTAGTGACCCTAATGAAGGTCAACTATCGTAAGGTCACTCTTCCAGTCACTGGTGACCTAATAAGATGTCACAACTCTACATAAGGTCAATCTTCCAGTCACTAGTGACCTAATAGGTCAACTATACGTAAGGTCACTCTTCCAGTCACTAGTTGACCCTAATAAAGGTCAAGCTATACATGGAAGGTCACTCTTCCAGTCACTAGTGACCCTAATGAAAGAAAGTCAACTATACGTAAGGTCACTCTTCCAGTCACTAGTGACCCTAATAAAGGTCATCAACTCTACATAAGGTCAATCTTCCAGTCATAGTGACCTAATAAAGGTCAACTATACGTAGTCCTCTTCCAGTCACTAGTGACCCTAATAAAAGGTCAACTATACGTAAGGTCACTCTTCCAGTCACTAGTGACCTAATGAGTCAACTATACGTAAGGTCACTCTTCCAGTCACTAGTGACCTAATAGTCGCTATACGAAGGTCACTCTTCCAGTCACTAGAAGACCTAATAAAGGTCAACTATACGTAAGGTCACTCTTCCAGTCACTAGTGACCCTAATAAAGGCCAACTATACGTAAGGTCACTCTTCCAGTCACTAGTGACCCTAATAAAGGTCAACTATACGTAAGGTCACTCTTCCAGTCACTAGTGACCCTAATGAAGGTCAACTATACGTAAGGTCACTCTTCCAGTCACTAGTGACCCTAATAAAGGTCAACTATACGAAAGGTCACTCTTCCAGTCACTAGTGACCCTAATAAAGGTCAACTATACGTAAGGTCACTCTTCCAGTCACTAGTGACCCTAATAAAGGCCAACTATACGTAAGGTCACTCTTCCAGTCACTAGTGACCCTAATAAAGGTCAACTATACGTAAGGTCACTCTTCCAGTCACTAGTGACCCTAATAAAGGTCAACTATACGTAAGGTCACTCTTCCAGTCACTAGTGACCCTAATAAAGGTCAACTATACGTAAGGTCACTCTTCCAGTCACTAGTGACCCTAATGAAGGTCAACTATACGTAAGGTCACTCTTCCAGTCACTAGTGACCCTAATAAAGGTCATCAACTCTACATAAGGTCAATCTTCCAGTCACTAGTGACCCTAATAAAGGTCAACTATACGTAAGGTCACTCTTCCAGTCACTAGTGACCCTAATAAAGGTCAACTATACGTAAGGTCACTCTTCCAGTCACTAGTGACCCTAATGAAGGTCAACTATACGTAAGGTCACTCTTCCAGTCACTAGTGACCCTAATGAGTCAACTATACGAAGGTCACTCTTCCAGTCACTAGTGACCCTAATAAAGGTCAACTATACGTGGAGTCACTCTTCCAGTCACTAGTGACCTAATAAAGCCAACTTTACCGTAGGTCACTCTTCCAGTCACTAGTGACCTAATAAAAGAGTCAACTATACGTAAGGTCACTCTTCCAGTCACTAGTGACCCTAATGAAGGTCAACTATACGTGAAGGTCACTCTTCCAGTCACTAGTTGACCCTAATGAGTCAACTATACGAAAGTCACTCTTCCAGTCACTAGTGACCTAATGAAAGGTCAACTATACGTAAGGTCACTCTTCCAGTCACTAGTGACCCTAATAAAGGCCAACTATACATAGGTCACTCTTCCAGTCACTAGTGACCTAATAAAGGTCAACTATACGTAGGTCACTCTTCCAGTCACTAGTGACCTAATAAAGTCAACTATACGTAAGGTCACTCTTCCAGTCACTAGTGACCCTAATAAAGGTCAACTATACGTAAGGTCACTCTTCCAGTCACTAGTGACCCTAATAAAGGCCAACTATACGTAAGGTCACTCTTCCAGTCACTAGTGACCCTAATAAAGGTCAACTATACATAAGGTCACTCTTCCAGTCACTAGTGACCCTAATAAAGGTCAACTATACATAAGGTCACTCTTCCAGTCACTAGTGACCCTAATAAAGGTCAACTATACGTAAGGTCACTCTTCCAGTCACTAGTGACCTAATAAAGTCAACTATACGGAAGGTCACTTTTCCAGTCACTAGTGACCCTAATAAAGGTCAACTACGTAAGGTCACTTTTCCAGTCACTAGTGACCCTAATAAAGGTCAACTATACGTAGGTCACTAACTTCCAGTCACTAGTGACCTAATAGGTCAACTATACGTAGGTCACTCTTCCAGTCACTAGTGACCCCTAATAAAGGTCAACTATACGTAAGGTCCACTCTTCCAGTCACTAGTGACCTAATAAAGGCCAACTATACGTAAGGTCACTCTTCCAGTCACTAGTGACCCTAATAAAGTCAACTATACGCAAGGTCACTCTTCCAGTCACTAGTGACCCTAATAAAGGTCAACTATACGAAAGGTCACTCTTCCAGTCACTAGTGACCCTAATAAAGGTCAACTATACGTAAGGTCACTCTTCCAGTCACTAGTGACCCTAATAAAGGTCAACTATACGTAAGGTCACTCTTCCAGTCACTAGTGACCCTAATAAAGGTCAACTATACGTAAGGTCACTCTTCCAGTCACTAGTGACCTAAATAAAGGTCAAC
>NW_027196221.1:100000-101803 GCF_038502225.1 Cherax quadricarinatus
TAACCAAGACTATCCTAGATAACCTAGACTCTCATAGATATCCTAGACTATCCTAGATAACCTAGACTCTCCTAGATATCCTAGACTATCCAAGATAACCAAGACTATCCAAGATAACCAAGACTATCCTAGATAACAAGACTATCCTAGATAACCAAGACTATCCTAGATAACCAAGACTATCCTAGATAACAAAGACTATCCTAGCTAACCTAGACTATCCTAGCTAACCTAGACTATCCTAGATAACCAAGACTATCCTAGATAGCCAAGGCTATCCTAGATAACCAAGACTATCCTAGATAACCAAGACTATCCTAGATAACAAAGACTATCCTAGCTAACCTAGACTATCCTAGCTAACCTAGACTATCCTAGATAACCAAGACTATCCTAGATAGCCAAGACTATCCTAGATAACCAAGACTATCCTAGATAACCAAGACTATCTTAGATACCCTAGACAATCCTAGATAACCAAGACTATCCTAGATAACCAAGACTATCCTAGATATCCTAGACTAGCCTAGATAACCTAGACTATCCTAGATAACCAAGACTATCCTAGATAACCTAGACTCTCCTTGATAACCAAGACTCTCCTAGATAACCAAGACTATCCTAGGTAACCAAGACTATCCTAGATAACCTTGACTATCCTAGATAACCTAGGTTATCCTAGATAACCCAGACTATCCTAGATAACCTAGACTATCCTAGATAACCAAGACTATCCTAGATAACCAAGACTATCCTAGATAACCAAGACTATTCTAGATAACCAAGATTATCCTAGATAACCAAGACTATCCTAGACAACCAAGACTATTCTAGATAACCAAGATTATTCTAGATAACCAAGACTATCCTAGATAACCTAGACTATCCTATATATCCTAGACTATCCTATATATCCTAGACTAACCTATATAAACTAGACTATCCTATATAAACAAGACTATCCTGTATATCCTAGACTATCCTATATATCCTAGACTATCCTATATAACCAAGAGTATCCTATATAACCTAGACTATCCTAGATAACCTAGATTATCCTAGATATCCTAGACTATCCTATATAACCTAGACTAACCTATATAACCTAGACTATCCTATATTACCAAGACTATCCTATGTAACCTAGACTAGCCTAGATAACCTAGACTAGCCTAGATAACCTAGACTATCCTAGATAACCTAGACTATCCTAGATAACCTAGACTAGCCTAGATAACCTAGACTATCCTAGATAACCTAGACTATCCTAGGTAACCAAGACTATCCTAGATACCCAAGACTATCCTAGATAACCAAGACTCTCCTAGATAACCAAGACTATCCTAGGTAACCAAGACTATCCTAGATAACCTTGACTATCCTAGATAACCTAGGCTATCCTAGATAACCCAGACTATCCTAGATAACCTAGACTATCCTAGACTATCCTAGATAACCAAGACTATCCTAGATAACCAAGACTATCCTAGATAACCAAGACTATCCTAGATAACCAAGACTATTCTAGATAACCAAGACTTTTCTAGATAACCAAGACTATCCTATGTAACCAAGACTATCCTATATAACCTAGACTATCCTATGTAACCTAGACTATCCTATATAACCTAGACTATCCTATATAACCTAGACTATCCTATATAACCTAGACTATCCTATATAACCTAGACTATCCTATATAACCAAGTCTATCCTATGTAACCTAGACTATCCTATATAACCTAGACTATCCTATGTAACCTAGACTATCCTATATAACCTAGACTATCCTATGTAACCAAG
>NW_027196222.1:0-101759 GCF_038502225.1 Cherax quadricarinatus
AACTAAGCAATGATGAAATCAGTGATAAGACATTATGGTAAACAGATAACTATAAAATACAAATGAGTATTACAAAGACAGGTCATATGGTTGCTTGCATTGTTGTACATTCAGTAGAATGGAGTATTCTGTTAGGTAGTGTATTTAAAAAATAATAAAGTTAGATTGGGTTTTAGGTTTAACATTTATGTGATATAATTGTGAGAAACATTTAAGATATACAATTTATAAGGTTCAGTTATTCAGTATTTATTTGGTTTTGGGTGAGTAAGTGAACTTTGAGAAGAGACTTGAATTTATAAACAGGTAGTGTTTCTTTTATATTTACAGGTAATGAATTCCAGATTTTAGGGTCTTTTATGTGCATTGAGTTTTTGCATAGTGTGAGATGGACACGAGGAACATCAAAGAGTGATCTGTGCCTTGTGTTATGGTCATGTGTTCTGTTGAGGTTGGCAAGGAGATGTTTGAGGGGAGGGTTAATGTCAGAGTTAAGTGTTTGTATACCTTGTACATGTACTTGTATACCTTGTACTTGTACTTGTATACCTTGTACATGTACTTGTATACCTTGTACATGTACTTGTATACCTTGTACATGTACTTGTATACCTTGTACATGTACTTGTATACCTTGTACATGTACTTGTATACCTTGTACATGCACTTGTATACCTTGTACATGTACTTGTATACCTTGTACATGTACTTGTATACCTTGTACATGTACTTGTATACCTTGTACATGTACTTGTATACCTTGTACATGTACTTGTATACCTTGTACATGTACTTGTATACCTTGTACATGTACTTGTATACCTTGTACATGTACTTGTATACCTTGTACATGTACTTGTATACCTTGTACATGTACTTGTATACCTTGTACATGTACTTGTATACCTTGTACATGTACTTGTATACCTTGTACATGCACTTGTATACCTTGTACATGTACTTGTATACCTTGTACATGTACTTGTATACCTTGTACTTGTACTTGTATACCTTGTACATGTACTTGTAGAGGTAATAATAATAATATAATTATTACTGCCTATTTTTCGGGTTCGTCCCTGAAACTGAGCATTTCTAGCGCCTGGTTATAGCCTGTTGCCGACTCAGTGTTCAGGTCCAACTACACGAGACTTCAGTCATGAAATCCACGTTATCTAATTGGGAATTTATTATTCCAAAGTCTGTTCTCGATGAGAATTTCTGTTCCCCGCCAAATTACCGCCTGAATTTGGGAAATATTCCTTTCTCAAACACTGGCCCCGTAGCCTGACTGGCAAAGCTCTCTTTTCACACACGTAGGGTCCGGGTTCGATTCCCTGAGAGGTAGAAATATTTCGACGCGTTTCCTTACACCTGTTGTCCTGTTCACCTAGCAGCAAGTAGGTACCTGGGTGCTAGTGGACTGGTGTGGGTGGCATCCTGGGGGACAAGACTGAGGACCTTGGGTTATCCTGGGTGGCTAACACTCCTCACCCTGTGTTACCCTGACTAGCTAACCCTCCCTACCCTGTGTTACCCTGACTAGCTAACCCTCCCTACCCTGGGTTGCTTTGACTAGCTAACCCTCCCTACCCTGGGTTACCCTGACTACTTAAACCTCCCTACCCTGGGTTACCCTGACTAGCTAACCCTCCGTACCCTGGGTTACCCTGACTAGCTAACCCTCCCTACCCTGGGTTACCCTGACTAACCCTCCCTACCTGGGGTTACCCTGACTAGCTAACCCTCCCTACCCTGGGTTACCCTGACTAACCCTCCCTACCCGGGGTTACCCTGACTAGCTAACCCACCCTACCCTGAGTTACCCTGACTAGCTAACCCACCCTACCCTAGGTTACCCTGACTAGCTAACCCACCTTACCCTGGGTTACTCTGACTAGCTAACCCACCCTACCCCGGGTTACCCTAACTAACCCAGCCAACCCTGGGTTACCCTAACTAACCCAGCCAACCCTGGGTTACCGTAACAAACCCAGCCAACCCTGGGTTACCCTAACTAACCCAGCCAACCCTGGGTTAGCATCAGTACACAGTCAAGCTAGAGCTTCAGGGGCCCTCAAGTTAGAGCTTCAGGGGCCCTCAAGCTGCTCCGTCAACAACATCTGCTGGACCAGCAGCAAATATTTCATCATTTCTCTCCTTATTTACCATTTTTGTCCATATATCTGGGATCTTCTGGTCGCTGAAGTGAGTACCATTGTACCAGTGTTGTACTAGTGTTGTACTGGTGTTGTACTAGTGTTGTACTGGTGTTGCACTAGTGTTGTACTGGTGTTGTACTAGTGTTGTACTGGTGTTGTACTAGTGTTGTACTGGTGTTGTACTAGTGTTGTACTGGTGTTGTACTAGTGTTGTACTGGTGTTGTACTAGTGTTGTATCAGTGTTGTACCAGTGTTGTACCAGTGTTGTACTAGTGTTGTACCAGTGTTGTACTAGTGTTGTACCAGTGTTGTACCAGTGTTGTACCAGTGTTGTACTAGTGTTGTACCAGTGTTGTACTAGTGTTGTACCAGTGTTGTATCAGTGTTGTACTGGTATTGTACCAGTGTTGTACCAGTGTTGTACTAGTGTTGTACCAGTGTTGTACCATTGTTGTACCAGTGTTGTACCAGTGTTGTATCAGTGTTGTACCAGTGTTGTACCAGTGTTGTATCAGTGTTGTATCAGTGTTGTACCATTGTTGTACCAGTGTTGTATTAGTGTTGTACCAGTGTTGTACCAGTGTTGTACCAGTGTTGTATTAGTGTTGTACCAGTGTTGTACCAGTGTTGTACCAGTGTTGTATCAGTGTTGTACCAGTGTTGTACCAGTGTTGTATCAGTGTTGTACCATTGTTGTACCAGTGTTGTACAAGTGTTGTATCATTGTACCAGTGTTGTACCAGTGTTTTACCAGTGTTGTACCAGTGTTGTACTAGTGTTGTTCCAGTGTTGTATCAGTGTTGTACCATTGTTGTACCAGTGTTGTACCAGTGTTGTACCAGTGTTGTACCAGTGTTTTATCAGTGTTGTATCTGTTGTGCCAGTGTTGTACTAGTGTTGTACCAGTGTTGTACCAGTGTTGTACCAGGGTTGTACCAGTGTTGTATCAGTGTTGTACCAGTGTTGTATCAGTATTGTACCAGTGTTGTATCAGTGTTGTATCAGTGTTGTACCAGTGTTGTACTAGTGTTGTACCAGTGTTGTACCAGTGTTGTACTAGTGTTGTACTAGTGTTGTACCAGTGTTGTACTAGTGTTGTACCAGTGTTGTACCAGTGTTGTACCAGTGTTGGATCAGTGTTGTACCAGTGTTGTATCAGTGTTGTACCAGTGTTGTATCAGTGTTGTACCAGTGTTGTACCAGTGTTGTACCAGTGTTGTATCAGTGTTGTACCAGTGTTGTATCAGTGTTGTACCAGTGTTGTACCAGTGTTGTATCAATGTTGTACCAGTGTTGCACCAGTGTTGTACCAGTGTTGTATCATTGTACCAGTGTTGTACCAGTGTTGTACCAGTGTTGTATCAGTGTTGTACCAGTGTTGTACCAGTGTTGTACCAGTGTTGCACCAGTGTTGTACCAGTGTTGTATCAGTGTTGTACCAGTGTTGTATCAGTGTACCAGTGTTGTACCAGTGTTGTACCAGTGTTGCACCAGTGTTGTACCAGTGTTGTACCAGTGTTGTACCAGTCTTGTACCAGTCTTGTACCAGTGTTGTACCAGTGTTGCACCAGTGTTGTACCGGTGTTGTACCAGTGTTGTACCAGTGTTGTACCAGTGTTGTATCAGTGTTGTACCAGTGTTGTACCAGTGTTGTACCAGTGTTGCACCAGCGTTGTACCAGTGTTGTACCAGTGTTGCACCAGTGTTGTACCAGTGTTGTTTCAGTGTTGTATCAGTGTTGTACCAGTGTTGTACCAGTGTTGTACCAGTGTTGCACCAGCTTTGTACCAGTGTTGTACCAGTGTTGTACTAGTGTTGTATCAGTGTTGTATCAGTGTTGTACTAGTGTTGTACCAGTGTTGTACCAGTGTTGTACCAGTGTTGTACCAGTGTTGTACCAGTGTTGTACCAGTGTTGTATCAGTGTTGTACCAGTGTTGTATCAGTGTTGTACCAGTGTTGTATCAGTGTTGTATCAGTGTTGTATCAGTGTTGTACCAGTGTTGTACCAGTGTTGTATCAGTGTTGTATCAGTGTTGTACCAGTGTTGCACCAGTGTTGTACCAGTGTTGTATCAGTGTTGTACCAGTGTTGTATCAGTGTTGTATCAGTGTTGTATCAGTGTTGTACCAGTGTTGTACCAGTGTTGTATCAGTGTTGTATCAGTGTTGTACCAGTGTTGTATCAGTGTTGTACCAGTGTTGTATCAGTGTTGTATCAGTGTTGTACCAGTGTTGTATCAGTGTTGTACCAGTGTTGTACCAGTGTTGTATCAGTGTTGTACCAGTGTTGTATCAGTGTTGTATCAGTGTTGTATCAGTGTTGCACCAGTGTTGCACCAGTGTTGTACCAGTGTTGTACCAGTGTTGTACCAGTGTTGTACCAGTGTTGTACAACTGTTGTACCACTGTTGTACCAATTTTGTATCAATGTTGTTTACCACAAATTGACCTGTGTTTTACAAGGAATTCAGTGGAAATAAAGGGTCCCAATGGAAATAAGTCAAGGGTCCCAATGGAAATAAGTCAAGGGTCCCAATGGAAATAAGTCAAGGGTCCCAATGGAAATAAGTCAAGGGTCCCAATGGAAATAAGTCAAGGGTCCCAATGGAAATAAGTCAAGGGTCCCAATGGAAATAAGTCAAGGGTCCCAATGGAAATAAGTCAAGGGGCCCAATGGAAATAAGTCAAGGGGCCCAATGGAAATAAGTCAAGGGTCCCAATGGAAATAAGTCAAGGGTCCCAATGGAAATAAGTCAAGGGGCCCAATGGAAATAAGTCAAGGGGCCCAGTGGAAATAAGTTAAGGGTCCCAATGGAAATGAGTTAAGGGTCCCAATGGAAATAAGTTAAGGGTCCCAATGGAAATAAGTTAAGGGTCCCAATGGAAATAAGTCAAGGGGCCCAATGGAAATAAGTTAAGGGTCCCAATGGAAATGAGTTAAGGGTCCCAATGGAAATAAGTCAAGGGGCCCAATGGAAATAAGTCAAGGGGCCCAATGGAAATAAGTCAAGGGTCCCAATGGAAATAAGTCAAGGGGCCCAATGGAAATAAGTCAAGGGGCCCAATGGAAATAAGTCAAGGGGCCCAATGGAAATAAGTCAAGGGGCCCAGTGGAAATAAGTTAAAGGTCCCAATGGAAATAAGTCAAGGGTCCCAATGGAAATAAGTCAAGGGGCCCAATGGAAATAAGTCAAGGGGCCCAATGGAAATAAGTTAAGGGTCCCAATGGAAATGAGTTAAGGGTCCCAATGGAAATAAGTTAAGGGTCCCAATGGAAATAAGTCAAGGGTCCCAATGGAAATAAGTCAAGGATCCCAGTGGAAATAAGTTAAGGGTCCCAATGGAAATAAGGGTCCCAGTGGAAATAAGTCAAGGGGCCCAGTGGAAATAAGTCAAGGGGCCCAATGGAAATAAGTTAAGGGTCCCAATGGAAATAAGGGTCCCAGTGGAAATAAGTCAAGGGGCCCAATGGAAATAAGTCAAGGGGCCCAATGGAAATAAGGGTCCCAATGGAAATAAGTCAAGGGTCCCAATGGAAATAAGTCAAGGGTCCCAATGGAAATAAGGGTCCCAGTGGAAATAAGTAAAGGGGCCCAATGGAAATAAGTTAAGGGTCCCAATGGAAATAAGGGTCCCAGTGGAAATAAGTCAAGGGGCCCAATGGAAATACGTCACTTATTTTTTTTTTGTTGGGGGGTGAAGGTTATACTATATAATTTACATATGTTACCGGGTATGATATTTGTAATTATGTGTACATGTACCTAATTAAGCTTTTTTACTTACCTATTAAATACATTTGTGGATTGGTAGTGTCTTCACCTCACATACTTAGCAGTGTGTAGGTACCTGGGTGTTAAGTCACTTTATACCTGCTGTCACTCTTCACCTAGCAGTAAGTAGGTACCTGGGTGTTAGTCACCTTATACTTGCTGTCACTCTTCACCTAGCAGTAAGTAGGTACCTGGGTGTTAGTCACCTTATACCTGCTGTCACTCTTCACCTAGCAGTAAGTAGGCACCTGGGTGTTAGTCACCTTATACTTGCTGTCACTCTTCACCTAGCAGTAAGTAGGTACCTGGGTGTTAGTCACTTTATACCTGCTGTCACTCTTCACCTAGCAGTAAGTAGGTACCTGGGTGTTAGTCACCTTATACCTGCTGTCACTCTTCACCTAGCAGTAAGTAGGTACCTGGGTGTTAGTCACCTTATACCTGCTGTCACTCTTCACCTAGCAGTAAGTAGGTACCTGGGTGTTAGTCACCTTATACTTGCTGTCACACTTCACCTAGCAGTAAGTAGGTACCTGGGTGTTAGTCACCTTATACTTGCTGTCACTCTTCACCTAGCAGTAAGTAGGTACCTGGGTGTTAGTCACCTTATACTTGCTGTCACTCTTCACCTAGCAGTAAGTAGGTACCTGGGTGTTAGTCACCTTATACTTGCTGTCACTCTTCACCTAGCAGTAAGTAGGTACCTGGGTGTTCGTCACCTAACACCTGGGTGTTCGTCACCTTATAACCATCATCACAATCATCTCCCACGCATTTTATGACCCCTATGGATTTATTTATCAATAATATCTGTATTTTGTTCCTTTAAACTCTTGGTCAGATTTATGACCTGGTGGCCTGGTGGTTAACGCTCTCGCTTCACACGGTGAGGGCCTGGGTTCGATTCCCAGCCAGAGTAGAAACATTGGACGTGTTTCTTTCAACCTGTTGTCTATGTTCCCCATCAGTAAAATGGGTACCTGGGTGTTAGTCGACTGGTGTGGGTCGCATCCTGGGACACTGACCTAAGGAGGCCTGGTCACAGACCGGGCCGCGGGGGCGTTGACCCCCGGAACTCTCTCCAGGTAAACCAGTCACAGATGACCTATGTTCTCCTCATTGAAGCTGCGACCTGTGATTTACTTATGACTGACTTTGAGGAGTTTTCTTCCTTATGTATCTGGTCATCGTTCCAGCTTCCCTTTATGATAAAATAAGGTTTGTTTGGACTTTTAACCTGGGGTAGGTAGCATTAGCTACCCAGGATAACCTGGTCCTTGGCTTCGAATTATAGACCAATAAGCGTTACCTCCATAGTGGGAAAATTTATGGAATCAATAATTGCCGAAGCAATTCATAGCCATCTTGATAGGCACAGATTGATTAATGAATCTCAACACGGTTTTACAAAGGGGCGTTCCTGTCTTACGAATTTACTAACTTTTTTCACTAAGGTGTTTGAGGAGGTAGATCATGGTAATGAATATGATATTGTGTATATGGACTTCAGTAAGGCTTTCAATAGAGTTCCACATCAGAGGCTATTGAGGAAAGTTAAGGCATACGAAATAGGAGGAGAAATTTTTTCCTGGGTAGAGGCATGGCTGATAAATAAGCAGCAGAGAGTTTGCATAAATGGGAAGAAATCAGAATGGGGGCACGTCACAAGCAGTGTTCCTCAGGGGTCAGTGTTGGGCCTGTTGTTGTTCACAATTTACATAAACGAGATAGATAAGGGAATAAATAGCGACATAAGCAAATTTGCTGATGACACCAAAATAGGCCGTCCAATTCATTCTAATGAGGACACTAGAGCACTCTAGGATGATTTGAATAGACTGATGCAATGGTCGGAGAAGTGGCAGATGCAGTTTAATATAGACAAATGCAAAGTTCTAAATGTTGGACAGGAAAATAACTGTGCTACATATAAACTAAATAATGTAGATCTTAATACTGCTGATTGTGAAAAGGATTTAGGAGTTCTGGTTAGCAGTAATCTAAAACCAAGACAACAGTGCATTAGTGTTCGCAATAAAGCTAACAGAATTCTTGGCTTCATATCTAGAAGTATAAATAATAGAAGTCCTCAGGTTGTTCTTCAACTCTATATATCCTTGGTTAGGCCTCATTTAGATCTATGCTGTTCAGTTCTGGTCACCGTATTACAGAATGGATATACAGTGGAACCTCAAAAATCGAACTTAATCCATTCCAGGAGCTAGTTCTAAATTCGAAAAGTCTGAAACTCAAAGCAATATTTCCCATAAGAAATAATGGAAATACAATTAATCCGTTCCACAAAATTAATCCGTTCACACAAAAAATACATTTTATAGAGATTAATTACAGTTTTACATACAACAAATACTATAGTTTTTAATTATGTATAGTAATACATATAAAATAACATTTTTACTTACCTTTATTGAAGATTGGTGATGGCATCTGGAAGATAGGGAGGAGGAGAGAGGGAGTTGGGGTTAGTGTTTGGAAGGAGAATCCCCCTCCATGAGGACTTCAGGTGAAGCCCTCTCTGTAGTGTATGCCACTACGCTTCTTAAATCTGTCAAACCAGCCTCTGCTGGCCTTAAATTCACTATCAGCATCGGTTCCAGGAGTTTTCTGTACCAGATCGGCATGCAACTTTCTTGCCTTTCCGCAAATAATCGTCTCTGAAACACTATCACCTGCAATCTCTTTATCCTTGATCCACACCAGCAACAACTTCTCAACCTCTTCAACTATTTGTGGTCTTTTTTTGGTTAGCATATTAACACCTTTCGCAACATCAGCTTCCTTGATTTGTTCTTTCTTTGACAGGATAGAACTGATGGTCGACTTGTTTTTCCCATACATCCTGGCAAACTCAACAAGTCTCACACCACTCTCATACTTCTGTATTATTTCCTTCTTCACATCTATGGTGTTTCTCACTTTCTTTACCACAGGGGTACCACTAGCAAGTTTCTTTGGGCCCATGGCAGCTTATTTCACAGTCCCACAAGCACTATACACAACGAAATAATCGTAAAATGCGTGAATGAGAGTGCAGGTTAGTGTTCACTCAAGCATAAACAAAGCTAGACTGCTCACGGCGCCTGCGCGGGGACGCAGACAGAACGGGCGGCAGACAGGTCCCGTACCCGGCGGTCCGAAAATACGGGCGCGTTCGATAATAGGGACACAGTTTGTCCGAAAAAATGGTCCTATTTTCGAAAGGTTTGATATGTGATACGTTCGATTTTTGAGGTTCCACTGTAAATGCTCTGGAAAACATACAGAGGATGACAAAGATGATCCCATGTATCGGAAATATTCCCTATGAGGATAGACTGAGGCCCTGAATCTGCACTCTCTCAAAAGGCGTAGAATTAGGGGGAATATGATCGAGGTGTATAAATGGAAAACAGGAATAAATAAAGGGGATGTAAATAGTGTGCTGAAAATTTTCAGCCAAGACAGGACTCACAGCAATGGTTTCAAGTTGGAAAAATTCAGATTCAGGAAGGATATAGGAAAGCACTGGTTTGGTAATAGAGTTGTGGATGAGTGGAACAAACTCCCGAGTACAGTTATTGAGGCTAAAACATTGTGTAGTTTTAAAAATAGGTTAGATAAATACATGAGTGGGTGTGGGTGGGTGTGAGTTGGACTGGACTAGCTTGTGCTGCTGGGTCTGGTGCCGTGCTCCTTCCTTGAGTGGAGGTGACTAGACTGGGTGGGTCATTGGGCTAATCCGGGGGGGGGGGCGGGGGTGACATGGACCTGCTCCGCATGGGTCAGTAAGCCTGTTGCAGTGTTCCTTCTTTCTTATGTTCTTATGTTCTTATTGTCAAGGACAGTTTGTCTGATAACCATTGGAATTGTTTAATCTTGTCTCCCAGGATGCTACCCATACCATCTGGATAACACTCATATACCTGCTTGCTTTTCGGTGAACAGGGACAGCAGGTTTAAGAAAAGATACCCAGTATTTCCACCCAGCTAGGGATTGAGCCACAGATACTTGGTGTGTGAGGCTAGAGTGTTGCCTACCAAGGCAATACCAATATTGTACCATGGTACTGTGGTATAGGGGAAGTCTTCTCCCACTCTTTGTTAAACAACAGTTTGACATGACCTGCTTCTACTGTTAGGCCACACTCACCTGTGATGTCACCTCCAGCTGCTTCATCTCTTTTCTAGTATACGTAAGGTCTGGCTGCATGCCTGTGCTGTAGGCTTGAGGAACTGGAGTTTACCTGGAGTTTACCTGGAGAGAGTTTCGGGGGTCAACGCCCCCGCGGCCCGGTCTGTGACCAGGCCTCCTGGTGGATCAGCGCCTGATCAACCAGGCTGTTGCTGCTGGCTGCACGCAAACCAACGTACGAGCCACAGCCCGGCTGATCAGGAACTGACTTTAGTTGCTTGTCCAGTGCCAGCTTGAAGACTGCCAGGGGTCTGTTGGTAATCCCCCTTATGTGTGCTGGGAGGCAGTTGAACAGTCTCGGGCCCCTGACACTTATTGTATGGTCTCTTAACGTGCTAGTGACACCCCTGCTTTTCATTGGGGGGATGGTGCATCGTCTGCCAAGTCTTTTGCTTTCGTAGTGAGTGATTTTCGTGTGCAAGTTTGGTACTAGTCCCTCTAGGATTTTCCAGGTGTATATAATCATGTATCTCTCCCTCCTGCGTTCCAGGGAATACAGGTTTAGAAACCTCAAGCGCTCCCAGTAATTGAGGTGTTTTATCTCCGTTATGCGCGCCGTGAAAGTTCTCTGTACATTTTCTAGGTCGGCAATTTCACCTGCCTTGAAAGGTGCTGTTAGAGTGCAGCAATATTCCAGCCTAGATAGAACAAGTGACCTGAAGAGTGTCATCATGGGCTTGGCCTCCCTAGTTTTGAAGGTTCTCATTATCCATCCTGTCATTTTTCTAGCAGATGCGATTGATACAATGTTATGGTCCTTGAAGGTGAGATCCTCCGACATAATCACTCCTAGGTCTTTGACGTTGGTGTTTCGCTCTATTTTGTGGCCAGAATTTGTTTTGTACTCTGATGAAGATTTAATTTCCTCATGTTTACCATATCTGAGTAATTGAAATTTCTCATCGTTGAACTTCATATTGTTTTCTGCAGCCCACTGAAAGATTTGGTTGATGTCCGCCTGGAGCCTTTCAGTGTCTGCAATGGAAGACACTGTCATGCAGATTCGGGTGTCATCTGCAAAGGAAGACACGGTGCTGTGGCTGACATCCTTGTCTATGTCGGATATGAGGATGAGGAACAAGATGGGAGCTAGTACTGTGCCTTGTGGGACAGAGCTTTTCACCGTAGCTGCCTCGGACTTTACTCTGTTGACGACTACTCTCTGTGTTCTGTTAGTGAGGAAATTATAGATCCATCGACCGACTTTTCCTGTTATTCCTTTAGCGCGCATTTTGTGCGCTATTACGCCATGGTCACACTTGTCGAAGGCTTTTGCAAAGTCTGTATATATTACATCTGCATTCTTTTTGTCTTCTAGTGCATTTAGGACCTTGTCGTAGTGATCCAGTAGTTGAGACAGACAGGAGCGACCTGTTCTAAACCCATGTTGCCCTGGGTTGTGTAACTGATGGGTTTCTAGATGGGTGGTGATCTTGCTTCTTAGGACCCTTTCAAAGATTTTTATGATATGGGATGTTAGTGCTATTGGTCTGTAGTTCTTTGCTGTTGCTTTACTGCCCCCTTTGTGGAGTGGGGCTATGTCTGTTGTTTTTAGTAACTGAGGGACGACCCCCGTGTCCATGCTCCCTCTCCATAGGATGGAAAAGGCTCGTGATAGGGGCTTCTTGCAGTTCTTGATGAACACAGAGTTCCATGAGTCTGGCCCTGGGGCAGAGTGCATGGGCATGTCATTTATCGCCTGTTCGAAGTCATTTGGCGTCAGGATAACATCGGATAGGCTTGTGTTAGTCAAATTTTGTGGCTCTCTCATAAAAAATTCATTTTGGTCTTCGACTCTCAGTCTGGTTAGCGGCTTGCTAAAAACTGAGTCATATTGGGACTTGAGTAGCTCACTCATTTCCTTGCTGTCATCTGTGTAGGACCCATCTTGTTTAAGTAGGGGCCCAATACTGGACGTTGTGACATACTGATCACATCAAAACTATTGATCCTGCTTCCAATGTTGCATTTACCAGTACAGTGGACCCTCGGTTATCGGCCGGGTTTTGGGCTTCTGGTTATCGGCTGTTATTTCGCTTATTGGCTGTATGAGATGCATCAACCAGCCGTCCGCCACGGCTTGCGCATCAGTCAAGCTGTGTCTCTGGGTGAGTGAGGAAGATTGTGCTCGTTCATCCAAACATTTCCATTGTTTTGGGTTTTTTTTATTAAGTGCAACTGCAAAATAAGTTACCATGACCCCAAAGAAAGTTCCTTGTAAAGTTCCTTTTGGTAAAAAAGTGAGAAACACCATGGAATTTAGGAAACAAGTTGTTGAAAAATATGAGCGTGGCCTTTGAGTGCTCGAGCTTGCCAAAATGTATGGGAAAAACAAATCAACAATTACTTCTATCCTAACAAATCAAGGATGCTGATGTGGCAAAAGGGGTAAATGTGCTAACAAAACAAAGGCCACCAATAGTTGAAAATATGGAGAAGTTGTTGTTGTTGTGGATCACCGAAAAAAATTAGCGAGAGACAGTGTTGTGGAATCCATTATTTGTGAGAAGGCAAGACAATTGCATGCGGATCTTGAAAAAAAAAATGCCTGGAACAAGTGCTGATGTTAGTGAATTTAGGACCAGCAAAGGCTGGTTTGAGAGATTTAAGAAGCGTAGTGGCATACACAGTGTGGTAAGCCATGGCGAGGCTGCAAGTTCTGATAAATGTATGGCAGAAAAATTCGTACAGGAATTCCAGGGGTACATAAAGGCTGAAAGTTTCAAACCCCAACAAGAATTCAGTTGTGACGAAACAGGACTGCTTTGGAAGAAAATGCCAAAGAGGATCTACAGGAGGAAAAGGCAATGCCAGGCCACAAGCCTATGCAAGACAAGCTTTTCCTTTTGTTCTGCGCTAATGCTAGTGGGGATTTCAGAGTGAAGCATTTACTGCTATATCTCTCTGAAAATCCCAGAATGTTCTAGAGAAACAATGTCTTCAAGAGTAAATTGTGTGTGATGTGGAAAGCTAATCATAAGGCATGGGTCACAAGGCAAATTTTCAAAGAGTGGGTCAATGATGTGTTTGGCCCAAGTGTGAAAAAATACCTTCTGGAAAATAAATTGCCACTCAAGGTCCTCCTGGTACTGGACAATGCTCCTGCTCATCCTCCAGACTTGGAAGACCAGTTGTTTAGGGACTTCAGTGAAGTTCTTGCCTCCTAACACCACTCCTCTCCTCCAGCCCATGCACCAGCAGGTCATTTCTAACTTCAAAAACTCTATACCAAAGCAGTGTTTCTAAGGTGCTTTGAAGTGACGTCGGACACAAATTTGACCCTAAGAGAGTTCTGGAGGAATCACTTCAATATCCTCCACTGCATAAACCTTATAGGTAAGGCTGGGCAGGAAGTGACTTCCAGGACTTTGAACTCTGCTTGGAGAAAATTGTGGCCAGGTTGTGTCCAAGAGAGGGATTTTGAAGGGTTTGAGGCTAACCCTGAGGACTCTATGCCTGTTGTGGATTCTTTTGTGGCATTAGGGATGTGGAAAAGTTGGTGGACGACCACAGGGATGAGCTAACCACTGAAGAGCTGCAAGAGCTTCAACTCGAACAGCAACAGACTGCAGCTGAGGAACCTGCCTCAGAGGAGGAAGAGGGAGTGAAGGAGGTGCCTTCAGAGATTAAAGAGATTTGTGCAATGTGGACAAGGCTGAAACAAGCCATATCTGCAAATGTTCAGTGACAAAACTTTGTCCCACAGGGAAATCTTAAAGAGATGCCAGAAACAGAGCACTCTTGACAGTTATTTTGTGTGACAGGTGTGCAGCGGCTCTCAAGCTGGTCCTAGTGGCATTAAAAGACAAAGAAGGGAAGTAACCCCAGAGAGGGACTTATTACCTGAAGTCATTATAGAAGGGGATTCCCCTTCCAAACAATAACCCCAACTCCCTCTCTCCTCTGTATCTTCCATAAGTCAAGAAGAGTCATCAATAAATGTATGTAATACTGATTTAATTGTTAATGTATTTATTTTAATTCATTAATAAAGCATTATTTTTTGTGAATATTTTTGGGCATCTGGAATGGATTAATTGTACAGTGGACCCTCAGCTAACAATATTAATCCGTTCCTGAAAGCTCATTGTTAGCTGAAATTATCGTTAGCTGAATTAATTTTCCCCATATGAAATAATAGAAATCAAATTAATCCGTGCAAGACACCTCATAGCATGAACAAAAAAATTTTACCACATGAAATATTAATTTTAATACACACAAACTGACACTTACCTTTATTGAAGATCTGGTGATGATTGATGGGATGGGAGGAGGGGAGTGTGTGGAAGTTGTTATTGTTTAGAAGGGGAATCTCCTTCCATTAGGACTTGAGGTATCAAGTCCTTTTCCGGGGTTACTTCCCTTCTTTTAACCATTTGAGGGTTTCGGCCGTACTAGTACGGCTTACGATCCAGGGTTTGTGACGTACTAGTACGCCTAAATTCTAGTGCCCTCAAATCTAGTGGGAGAAAGCTGGTAGGCCTACATATGAAAGAATGGGTCTATGTGGTCAGTGTGCACAGTATAAAAAAAATCCTGCAGCACAGTGCGTAATGAGAAAAAAAAAACTTTGACCGTTTTTTTGGAATAAAACAGCGACTTTGCACTGTATTTTCGTATGGTATTTATTGTTGTATTCTAGTTTTCTTGGCCTCATTTTATAGAATGGAAGACATATTATAGAAATTGAGATGATTTTGATTGGTTTTACAATGAAAAGTACCCTTAAATTGAGCTCAAAGTAGCAGAAATGTTCGATTTTTACCAAAGTTCAAAAGTAAGCAAATCATGCCAAGCGTCCAATACACGTCAACTGGTGAGTCTAATATTCTTTTGCAAGTGCGCCAATATTATTTATACCATTTTTTACACTAATACAGTAGTCTGCATAACAGTAAATCTTCTATTTTTTGTGATAATAAAAATTCAAAGTGGAAAGCAAAAGAATGCAAGAGGGGCCTTGAGACGTGACTTATGAACAGAGGAAATGTCATTTTAGTGCCAGGAATGTCTTTCTTGTTTATTCTGGACCCTTTTCGGAAATTGGCATCTTTTGAAATTTGTGTGAAATTGGCAAAATTGCTAAATTCTGACCACTGTACTGGATAGTTGAAATTTATAAATGGGTGGTTTCTTGCACTCATTCAATAGAAAAAATGGAGTTCTAGCGAAATATTCATGTTTTTTGTCGACTAGTACAGTGGAATTGGCCGAAAATGGGGCTCAAAGTGGGCAAAATCGCCGATGCGTAAACATCGTCGAGACTGCTAACTTTGCGAGAGCATAATTCCGTAAGTTTTCCATCAAATTTCAAACTTTTGGTGTCATTATGATCGGAAAAAGATTCTCTATCTTTTCATATGAGAAAATTATTTTTTTTTTTAAATTTGGCCGACCCTGAGAACGAGTCTCCGAGAGGGCCTGTCGACCCTCAAAGGGTTAATGCCACTAGGACCAGCTTGAGAGTCACTGGACCTCTGTCGCACAACAAATCTGTCTATAGAGGTCTGTACCTCCCGTTCCTTTAATATTTGCCTAAAACGGGCCACAACATTGTCATTGTAATAGTCACCAGCATGGCTTGCAATAGGTAAGACACATATGCAACAGTTAGACAACTTTATTCCGAAACGTTTCGCCTACACAGTAGGCTTCTTCAGTCGAATACAGAAAATAGGCAGGAACAGTAGAGATGTGAAGACGATGTAATCAGTCCTTCACCCTTGTAGTCGTAGAATTTGAGGTTGTCAGTCCCTCGACCTCAAATTCTACGACTACAAGGGTGATGGACTGATTACATCGTCTTCACATCTCTACTGTTCCTGCCTATTTTCTGTATTCGACTGAAGAAGCCTACTGTGTAGGCGAAATGTTTCGGAATAAAGTTGTCTAACTGTTGCATATGTGTCTTACCTAACAACCTGTCGGTATTGTATACCATTTTGATGTTCATGGCTTGCAATAGCTGTGTTAGGGTGCTTTTCATCCATAAAGGCTTGCAGTTCAACCCACTTTGCACACATTTCCTTAATCTTTGAAGCAGGCACAATTGGTTCCACAACTGGCATAGGCATCTCAGGGTTAGTCCCAAACCCTTCAAAATCTTTCTTAATTTCCATACTAATTCTCACCCTTTTTATCACCGGATTGGCACTAGAAGCTTTCTTGGGGCCCATGGTGACTTATTTTGCAGGTACAATCACTAAAAACGCTGTGATAATATGAAATGTTCCAATTGTATACGTGGATGCGACCACACTGGCTGGCTTGTAAACACTGGCACCCACGGGACAACTGAGGCACGCTCAGGCCACATGTGGACGCGTCTCGAACGTATCACGTTGGGTGAGTTTTTTAGCGTTAGCTGAGGCAAAATTTTTGCGTTAAAATGTATCAGCTGGATTTAACGTTAGCTGATGCCATCGTTAGCTGAGGGTCCACTGTATTTACATTAATTCTTATGAGGAATATTATTTCGGTTTTAGGCCGAGCTTCTGGAACAGATTACGGCCGATAACTGAGGGTCCACTGTATTCTACTGAAGTAGTCTGTTGTGGAGAAAAAAAGTGTCATCAGTAAAATACAATTCACTGGTCAGCAGCCAAAATGTTTCTGAGACCAGAGTAGGAGTTTCCAACTAAATTTAGCTCATTGATAATGAATATCATGGTTAAAATTATTTGTTAGCTCTATTTTTCAATATACACGTGTCACAACAGGTTCCAACAGGCTTGCGGCAGTGTGTTTCTTACCACACTCACAGTCTCACTGACATTCAGTATTGTTCCAGCAGTCATAGAAGGTGGTTGTGCTGTGCAAGTTTATATTTTGAGGTGAAAGGTAGGTGATTTTCTTAGCCAAACATTTTTTAAACTTACAATAAATATTCACTGAGGAAGCTACTGATATGCATGTGAGGCATATTATATTAATTTCATTTTCCTACTGAATGATATAAATCTGCTTATCTGTCATGCTCTGTATTATAATAAATTAATAAATTTTCTGTTTGTCTTCTAATTGTTTGTTTTCTACTTTTAGACGCCTCGTACTTGTGTGAATAGGGCAGACAACTTCTGCTACATTTGTGGTGAGATGACCTTTGCATCACAGAAGCACTGTATAACTGCTATGGTTAGAAAGGCATATCACCTATATTTTGGATGCAAGATTGGTGACCAGGATAAGAATGGGGCTCCACACATATGCTGCAACAATTGTGCTACTATCCTTCGTCAGTGATTGAACAGGGAGAAGAAAGGAATTCCTTTTACTGTGCCAATGACATGGCAGGAGCCAACAGACCATACCAACAATTGTTATTTCTGCATGGTTCCTCCAGTACAAAAGGGCTTGTCAAAGAAAAAAAAAGGTCCATGGTATATCCAGACATTCCATCAGGTATTCGTCCAGTTCCACATGGAGAAGGTGTGACTTTGTCAATGGTCCAAGTCGGACCAAAACGTCGTCGTAAGCTTCTCTCTTTTATGTGCGGGTTATTTGTGTATCGTTCCAGTCACGGTATTGTGCCTTTTTTGTTATTTTTGGAGAAGGTCTACCTGTTCCTATGCACCAACTTCAGTATCCTTCGAGTCAGATGAAGAAAGTGGTGAGGAGGGAGAAGAGAAGACATTGGCAAGAAATGATTCTTCAGTACACTATAAGTGTCAAGTAAAAAGGCAGAGAGTAGGTACGGATTAGAGTTTAAAACCTACTGACACATATTGTACGTTATAATAAAATAATAAAATATTACATGTCTTGTATCTTTAAACCTATAGCCAATAAGCATATATCAAGGTGATATTTGGATTCAGGACATGAAAATACATCATTTAACCCTTTGAGGGTTGAGAGGCGCGCTCCCAAACTCGTTCTCGTCAAAAAATTTAAAAAAAAAAAAAAGAAATTTCTTGTGAAATGCTAGAGAATCTTTTTCTAATCACAATGACACCAAAAGTATGAAATTTGATGGAAAACCTATGGAATTATGGTCTTGCAAAGTTAGCGGTCTTGACGATATTTACGCATCGGTGACTTCGCCCAATTTGAGCGCTATTTTTGGCCAATTTCAATGTTCCAGTCTACTAAAATCATAGCTATTTCACTAGAACTCCACTTACTCTATCGATTGAGTACAAGAAATTGCCCATTTACTAATTTCAAGTGCCCAATAAAGTGGTCAGAAATTGGCAATTTGCGCAATTTCACACAAATTTCAAAAGATGCCAATTTCAAAATAGGGTCCAGAATAAACAAGACAGACATTCCTGCCACTAAAATAACATTTTATCTCTTAATGAGACATGCCTCCAGGCCACTCTTACATTACTTTTGCTTTGCATTTTGAATTTTTATTCTCACAAAAAATAGATTTACTGTTATGTATACTACTGCATCATTGTAAAAATGATATAAGAAATATCAACGCATTTGTGAAAGAATATTAAACTCACCAGTTGATGTGTATTGGACGCGTGGCGTAATTTGTTTACTCTTGAACATAGGCAAAAATTGAACATTTTTACTAATTTGAGCTCGATTTCAAGGTACTTGTCATCATGAAACTAATCAAAATCATCTCTATTTCTGTAATATAACTTCCATTCTAAAAATGAGACCAAGAAAACGAGAATACAACCATAAATACCATACGAAACACACTGGAAAGTTGATGTTTTAACCCTTTGAGGGTCGACAGGCCCTCTCCGAAACTCGTTCTCAGGGTCGGCCAAATTTAAAAAAAAAAAAAATTATTTTCTCTTATGAAAAGATAGAGAATCTTTTCCCGATCATAAAGACACCAAAAGTTTGAAATTTGATAGAAAACTTACGGAATTATGCTCTCGCAAAGTTAGCGGTCTCGGCGATGTTTACGCATCGGCGATTTTGCCCACTTTGAGCCCCATTTTCGGCCAATTTCACTGTACTAGTCGACAAAAAACATGAATATTTCGATAGAACTCCATTTTTTCTATCGAATGGGTGCAAGAAACCACTCATTTATGAAATTCTACTATCCAGTACAGTGGTCAGAATTTAGCAATTTTGCCAATTTCACACAAATTTCAAAAGATGCCAATTTCCGAATAGGGTCCAGAATAAACAAGAAAGACATTCCTGGCACTAAAATGACATTTCCTCTAGTCATTAGTCACGTCTCAAGGCCCCTCTTATATTCTTTTGCTTTCCACTTTGAATTTTTATTTTCACAAAAAATATAAGATTTACTGTTATGCAGACTACTGCATTAGTGTAAAAAATGGTATAAATATTATTGGTGCACTTGTGAAAGAATATTAGACTCACCAGTTGACGTGTATTGCACGCTTGGCACGATTTGTTTACTTTTGAAGTTTGGTAAAAATCGAACATTTCTGCTACTTTGAGCTCAATTTCAAGGCACCTTTCTTTGTAAAACCAGTCAAAATCATCTCAATTTCTGTAATATGTCTTCCATTCTATAAAATGAGACCAAGAAAACTAGAATATAACAATAAATACCATACGAAAATACACTGCAAAGTCGCTGATTTATTAAAAAAAAATGGTCAAAGTTTTTTTTTTCTCATTATGCACTGTGTGCTGCAGGATTTTTTTTAGACTGTGCACACTGACCACATAGACCCATTCTTTCATATGAAGGCCTACCAGCTTTCTCCCACTAGATTTGAGGCCGCTAGAATTTATGAGTACTAGTACGTCAAAAAACCCTACGCGTAAGACGTACTAGTACGACGAAAACCCTCAAAGGGTTAAATTAAAAACACGGTCGGAGTTTTCTTTTTCTCATGCACTGCGTACTTCAGGATTTTTTTTATACTGCATACACTGGACACTCAAACCTATTCTTTCATATGTAGGCCTGCCAGCTTTCTTCCACTGGATTTGAAGGTGCTAGAATTTATGCATTCAAGTATGTACGTGCCTGACCCTGGCTGTAATGACGTACATGTACGTGACCGACCCTCAAAGGTCTAAGAAGAATTCAATTTTAACCCTTTGACTGTCGCGGCCGTATATATACGTCTTACGAGGTACCATGTTTGACGTATATATACTTATAAATTCTAGCGGCTTCAAATCAAGCAGGAGAAAGCTGGTAGGCCCACATGTGAGAGAATGGGTCTGTGTGGTCAGTGTGCACCATATAAAAAAAATCCTGGAGCAGGCAGTGCATGTGAAAAAAAAAACTCCGGCCGTTTTTTTTAATTAAAATGCCGACTTTGTGGTCTATTTTCGTATAGTATTTATGGTTGTATTCTCGTTTTCTTGGTCTCATTTGATAGAATGGAAAACATATTATAGAAATAGAGGTGATTTTGATTGATTTTACTATAAAAAGAACCTTGAAATGGAGCTCAAAGTAGGGGAAATGTTTGATTTTTGCCAATGTTCAAAAGTAAACAAATGATGCCATTGTCCAATAAATGTCCAACTAGCCATTCTAATATGCAGTCATGAATGGGTTGATGTTATTTATACAATTATTACAGTATTGCAGTAGTCTGCATAATAGTAAGTCTTCTATTTTTTGTTTGAATAAAAATTCAAAATAGAAAGCAAGAGTAATATCAGAGGGGCCTGGAGACATGACTGATGAACAAAGAAAATGTTATTTTAGAGCCAGGAATGTCTGCATTGTTCATTCTGGACCTTATTTTGAAATTGTCATATTTTTTAGTTTTTGTGAAATTGGCCAAATTGCAAATTTCTGACCACATTATTAGGTAGTTGAAATCGGTAAATGGGCAATTTCTTGTACTCAGTCGATAGAAAAAATGGAGTTCTAAAGAAATAGCTACGAGTTTGGGCGACTGGAACAATGGAATTAGCCGAAAATAGGGCTCAAAGTGGGCGAAATCGCCGATTTGTAAAGAGCGCCGAGGTCGCTAACTTCGCGAGAGCATAATTCCGTCAGTTTTCCATCAAATTTCATTTTTTTGGTGTCATTACAATCGGGAAGAGAATCTCTGTCATTTCATAAGAAAAAATAATTTTTTTTTTGTAAATTTTGCGACACCAGGAGACACCTCAGGATTGGGGGTTGCGACAGTCAATGGGTTAAAAAATTGTCGACCAGTGATAACTTGCACATGTTAACCCTTAAATGCTCCAAACGTATATATACGTTTTTTCAACATTTGAAAGTATGTAAAAAAATGTACGTCATCTTTTGTTTTTTTTTTACATTTGAAAATGTGTAAAAAAACTTTTATCTACATTTTTTTGTTATATTTGAAAATATTTAAAAAAACATAGATCTACTTTTGGAGCACTACCGATGTGAATGTCGATCTATTTGGACCGTTTAAGGGTTATAGTGAAACTTATGTTAACGTTTTGTTCCGACTTGCACGGTTAACTAGTCACACGTTGGTCTAGTTAACCCTTTCAGGGTCCAGACCCCCAGTCTGAAACCTGTCCACAGGGTCCAAGAATTTTCAAAAAAAAAAAATTTGTTATTTTTTGTTATGAAATGAGAGAGAATCTTTTTCTGGAGGTAATAAAATGAAAAGTATGAAATTTAATGGAAAATTGACAAAATTACACTATTGCGAATTTTGCTTTGTCAGCAATGTTTACATATCGGTGATTCTGCCTAGAGTCCTAATGTTCCAATCGACCAAATTCCATTTTATTGATTGAGCACTATTTCAACTACCCAATAAAGTGATCAGAAACTGGTAATTTAGACAATTTCAAAATATTTCAATTTCAGAATACCTAGAGTATACCTGGAGGGTGTTTCAGGGGTCAGTGCCCCAATGGTCCGGTCCATGACCAGGCCGTGTGGTTGATCAGGGACTGAATAACCAGGTCCATGATGCTGCCCACTTCAGTGTTGTTACAGGTTTGTATGAGGGAACATGTCGTGCATCTTCCTCACTACTAAGTGAGCTAAATTTGTCTTTAGTAAAGTTTGAGGTACTGGAAGGAAGTCACAATGTCTGAGGTGTTGATATTAAACTCGTAGAGACTCGTATTTTTTCATATTGCAGTTATAATGCAATTTATATATCCCCCAAGCATAGGGCCCAAAATAAACATGCAGACTTTCCTGGCACTAAAATAACATTTCCTCTGTACATTAGTTATGTTTCTGGGCTTTACACATGAATTCCATTTTGAATTTTTACTCACACTAAAAAATAAAAGATTTACTGTTATGCAGTATTGTAATACAGTCCCTCCTCACCTAGCGATGTATTCATTTACCAAAGACTCGGACTTACGACAGGTTCTCTGACAAGTATGCATACCTAAATAATGTATATTAGAGCTGATTTCCTCTATTCTGTGTATTACAATATACAGTACACTAGTGTATAAGCATTTAAGAATATACCATAAGTGTTATAAATGGTGCAAAGGTGGCATTAAAACAAATCAAGCATGGTTGACACAAACCCACTGCCATTACAGTACGCTCCTCACTTAGTGACGAATTCATTTACCGACGTGGTCTTAGGAATAGAACTCTGTCATTAAGTAAGGAGCGGCTGTAATTGTATAAATAACATCAGCACATTTGTGAAAGCATATTAGACTCACCAGTTGACGTGTATAGGACACAGGATATGATTTGTGTACTCGTGAACATCAGCAAAAAATCAAACTTTCACTACTCTGAGCTCAATTTCAAGCTATTTTAAGTCCAAAAACCAATCAAAATTATGTTTATTTCTGCAATATATCTTCCATTCTATCAAGTAACACCAAGAAACAGTGAATACAACCATAAAACCATACAAAAATACATCACAAACTCACTGTTTTAAACAAAAAATGCAATTGCAGTTTTTTCTCATTTTACACCATACTGCAGGATTTGTTTTATATGGAGCACACTTACCACATAGACCCATTCTCTCATATCTATGCCCAAATTTACCACTCACAGCTTATATGAGTGAGCTGAGCTCATGGCATAGAACTACCACACTGACACTGGCTTCAAAGCTGTAGAACTACGGCACTGACCCTGGAAGGGTTAATGTTCCAAGTCAGACTATAACGTCATCCTAAGTTTATTCTCCTGTGTGCGGGTTATTTGTGTATTGTTCCAGTCACAGTATTGTGTCTTTTTATTTTATTTTCAGCAATAAAGACATGCAAGTGTTACATGTTTGTTATTCATTCCATTGTTGAGAACCTCTTGGCCAATACAGTGGACCCTCGGTTGTCGGCCATTTCTGTTATTGGCCAACTCGGTGATCAGCTGGTTTTTTGGCTCCCAGTTATCGGCCGTTATTTCGGTGATTGGTCGTTTTGGACACTTCCATCTGCCGGCTGGGACCGCTTGCCTGTCAGTTTGGCTGTCTCTCTCAGTGTGTGTTTTTTTTGCAGTGCAACTGCAAAATAAGTAACCATGTCTCCAAAGAAAGTTCCTAGTAAAGTTCCTGTGGTGAAGAAAGTGAGAAACACCATGGAATTTAAGCATGAAGTGTAGCAGACATGCAGGGAGTGTAGCAGACATGCAAGGAGTGTAGCAGGCATGCAGGGAGTGTAGCAGACATGCAAGGAGTGTAGCAGGCATGCAGGGAGTGTAGCAGACATGCAAGGAGTGTAGCAGGCATGCAGGGAGTGTAGCAGACATGCAAGGAGTGTAGCAGGCATGCAGGGAGTGTAGCAGACATGCAGGAAGTGTAGCAGACATGCAGGGAGTGTAGCAGACATGCAAGGAGTGTAGCAGGCATGCAGGGAGTGTAGCAGGCATGCAGGGAGTGTAACAGGCATGCAGGGAGTGTAGCTGGCATGCAAGGAGTGTAGCAGACATGCAAGGAGTGTAGCAGACATGCAGGAAGTGTAGCAGACATGCAGGGAGTGTAGCAGACATGCAAGGAGTGTAGCAGGCATGCAGGGAGTGTAGCAGGCATGCAGGGAGTGTAACAGGCATGCAGGGAGTGTAGCTGGCATGCAAGGAGTGTAACAGGCATGCAAGGAGTGTAACAGGCATGCAAGGAGTGTAACAGACATGCAAGGAGTTTAACAGGCATGCAAGGAGTGTAACAGGCATGCAAGGAGTGTAACAGGCATGCAAGGAGTTTAACAGGCTTGCAAGGAGTGTAACAGGCATGCAAGGAGTGTAACAGGCATGCAAGGAGTGTAACAGACATGCAAGGAGTGTAACAGGCATGCAAGGAGTTTAACAGGCATGCAAGGAGTGTAACAGGCATGCAAGGAGTGTAACAGGCATGCAAGGAGTGTAACAGACATGCAAGGAGTTTAACAGGCATGCAAGGAGTGTAACAGGCATGCAAGGAGTGTAACAGGCATGCAAGGAGTTTAACAGGCTTGCAAGGAGTGTAACAGGCATGCAAGGAGTGTAACAAGCATGCAAGGAGTGTAACAGGCATGCAAGGAGTGTAGCAGACATGCAGGAAGTGTAGCAGACATGCAGGGAGTGTAACAGACATGCAGGAAGTGTAGCAGACATGCAAGGAGTGTAACAGGCATGCATGGAGTGTAGCAGGCATGTAAGGAGTATAACAGGCATGCAGGGAGTGTAACAGGCATGCAAGGAGTGTAACAGGCATGCAAGGAGTGTAACAGGCATACAAGGAGTGTAACAGGCATGTAAGGAGTATAACAGGCATGCAGGGAGTGTAACAGGCATGCAAGGAGTGTAACAGGCATGCAAGGAGTGTAACAGGCATGCAATGAGTGTAACAGGCATGTAAGGAGTATAACAGGCATGCAGGGAGTGTAGCAGGCATGCATGGAGCGTAGCAGGCATGCAAGGAGTGTAACAGGCATGCAGGGAGTGTAACAGGCATGTAAGGAGTATAACAGGCATGCAAGGAGTGTAACAGTAATGCAAGGAGTGTAACAGGCATGCAAGGAGTGTAACAGGTATGCAAGGAGTGTAACAGGCATGCAAGGAGTGTAACAGGCATGCAAGGAGTGTAACAGGCATGCAGGGAGTGTAACAGGCATGCAAGGAGTGTAACAGGCATGCATGGAGTGTAACAGGCATGCAAGGAGTGTAACAGGCATGAAAGGAGTGTAACAGGCATGCAAGGAGTGTAACAGGCATGCATGGAGTGTAACAGGCATGCATGGAGTGTAACAGGCATGCAAGGAGTGTAACAGGCATGCAAGGAGTGTAACAGGCATGCAAGGAGTGTAACAGGCATGCATGGAGTGTAACAGGCATGCAAGGAGTGTAACAGGCATGCAAGGAGTGTAACAGGCATGCATGGAGTGTAGCAGGCATGTAAGGAGTGTAACAGGCATGCAAGGAGTGTAACAGGCATGCAAGGAGTGTAACAGGCATGCATGGAGTGTAACAGGCATGCAAGGAGTGTAACAGGCATGTAAGGAGTGTAACAGGCATGCATGGAGTGTAACAGGCATGCAAGGAGTGTAACAGGCATGCAAGGAGTGTAACAGGCATGCAAGGAGTGTAACAGGCATGCAAGGAGTGTAAGAGGCATGCAAGGAGTGTAACAGGCATGCAAGGAGTGTAACAGGCATGCATGGAGTGTAACAGGCATCCACGGAGTGTAAGAGGCATGCAAGGAGTGTAACAGGCATGCAAGGAGTGTAAGAGGCATGCAAGGAGTGTAACAGGCATGCAAGGAGTGTAACAGGCATGCAAGGAGTGTAACAGGCATGCAAGGAGTATAACAGGCATGCAAGGAATGTAACAGGCATGCAAGGAGTGTAACAGGCATGCAAGGAGTATAACAGGCATGCAAGGAGTGTAACAGGCATGCAAGGAGTGTAACAGGCATGCAAGGAGTGTAACAGGCATGCATGGAGTGTAACAGGCATGCATGGAGTGTAACAGGCATGCATGGAGTGTAACAGGCATGCATGGAGTGTAACAGGCATGCAAGGAGTGTAACAGGCATGCAAGGAGTGTAACAGGCATGCAAGGAGTGTAACAGGCATGCAAGGAGTGTAACAGGCATACAAGGAGTGTAACAGACATGCAGGGAGTGTAACAGGCATGCAAGGAGTGTAACAGGCATGCAAGGAGTGTAACAGGCATGCAAGGAGTGTAACAGGCATGCAAGGAGTGTAACAGGCATGCAAGGAGTGTAACAGGCATGCATGGAGTGTAACAGGCATGCATGGAGTGTAACAGGCATGCATGGAGTGTAACAGGCATGCAAGGAGTGTAACAGGCATGCAAGGAGTGTAACAGGCATGCAAGGAGTGTAACAGGCATGCAAGGAGTGTAACAGGCATGCAGGGAGTGTAGCAGGCATGCAAGGAGTGTAACAGGCATGCAAGGAGTGTAACAGGCATGCAAGGAGTGTAACAGGCATGCAAGGAGTGTAACAGGCATGCATGGAGTGTAACAGGCATGCATGGAGTGTAACAGGCATGCAAGGAGTGTAACAGGCATGCATGGAGTGTAACAGGCATGCAAGGAGTGTAACAGGCATGCATGGAGTGTAACAGGCATGAAAGGAGTGTAACAGGCATGCAAGGAGTGTAACAGGCATGCAAGGAGTGTAACAGGCATGCAAGGAGTGTAACAGGCATGAAAGGAGTGTAACAGGCATGCAAGGAGTGTAACAGGCATGCAAGGAGTGTAACAGGCATGCAAGGAGTGTAACAGGCATGCAAGGAGTGTAACAGGCATGCAAGGAGTGTAACAGGCATGCAAGGAGTGTAACAGGCATGCAGGGAGTGTAACAGGCATGCAAGGAGTGTAACAGGCATGCATGGAGTGTAACAGGCATGCATGGAGTGTAACAGGCATGCAAGGAGTTTAACAATCATGCAAGGAGTGTAACAGGCATGCAAGGAGTGTAACGGGCATGCAAGGAGTGTAACAGGCATGCAAGGAGTGTAACAGGCATGCAAGGAGTGTAACAGGCATGCAAGGAGTGTAACAGGCATGCAAGGAGTGTAACAGGCATGTAAGGAGTGTAACAGGCATGCAAGGAGTGTAACAGGCATGCAAGGAGTGTAACAGGCATGCAAGGAGTGTAACAGGCATGCAAGGAGTGTAACAGGCATGCAAGGAGTGTAACAGGCATGCATGGAGTGTAACAGGCATGCAAGGAGTGTAACAGGCATGCATGGAGTGTAACAGGCATGCATGGAGTGTAACAGGCATGCATGGAGTGTAACAGGCATGAAAGGAGTGTAACAGGCATGCAAGGAGTGTAACAGACATGCAGGGAGTGTAATAGACATGCAGGGAGTGTAACAGACATGCAGGGAGTGTAATAGACATGCAGGGAGTGTAACAGACATGCAGGGAGTGTAACAGACATGCAGGGAGTGTAACAGACATGCAGGGAGTGTAACAGATATGCAAGGAGTGTAACAGACATGCAGGGAGTGTAACAGATATGCAAGGAGTGTAACAGACATGCAGGGAGTGTAACAGACATGCAGGGAGTGTAATAGACATGCAGGGAGTGTAACAGACATGCAGGGAGTGTAACAGATATGCAGGGAGTGTAACAGACATGCAAGGAGTGTAACAGACATGCAGTGAGTGTAACAGACATGCAGGGAGTGTAGCAGACATGCAAGGAGTGTAACAGACATGCAAGGAGTGTAACAGACATGCAGGGAGTGTAACAGACATGCAGGGAGTGTAACAGACATGCAAGGAGTGTAACAGACATGCAGGGAGTGTAACAGACATGCAGGGAGTGTAGCAGACATGCAGGGAGTGTAACAGACATGCAGGGAGTGTAACAGGCATGCAAGGAGTGTAACAGGCATGTAAGGAGTGTAACAGGCATGCAGGGAGTGTAGCAGACATGCAGGGAGTGTAGCAGACATGCAGGGAGTGTAACAGACATGCAGGGAGTGTAACAGACATGCAGGGAGTGTAACAGACATTCCAGAAGCCAGCATTAGTCTTCAATAAGAGTATGTAATACTGATTTAATTGTTAAAAAAAATATTTTCTGTGAATTTTTTGTCTGGAATGGATTAATTGTATTTACATTAATTCTTATGGGAAATATTTCGGTTTTCAGCCATTTCAGTTTTAGGCCGAGCTTCTGGAATGGATTATGGCCGATAACCGAGGGTCCACTGTATAGCCATCACAGTCTGGTTGATCTAGCACTTACACAAATTTTATTTCCAAAAATATAAATCATTGTTACACTTGATAATTAAAAATTTTACATTATATTTCCAAAGCTACATGCTGTTAAGATTTTTCTCCAGTTTTTAACCCAGATGTTATCCATCCGATAAAGTCCATTAGTCATCTTGGATGGTCGGCCTTATTTTTATTGGGGTCCTTTAATCTTCATCCCCAGGGTGCAACCCACAATAGTCAACTAACATCCAGGTACCTACTTATTGCTAGGTGAACAGGGACAACATGTGTCGGGCAACATGCCCAGTGTTTCACCTGTGGCTTCAGTGATCCTTGGTCCTTCAGAATACAGTGGACCCCCGCCTAACGATATTATTTCAATCCAGAAGTCTGTTTGGGTGCCGTTATAGACCGAATTTGTTCCCATAAGAAATATTGTGAATTAGATTAGTTCGTTTCAGACCCCCAAAAATACACCTACAAAAGCACTTACAAAAATACACTTACATAATTGGTCGAGTTGGGAGCTGATGGTTAGGCGGGTTCCACTGTATTAGCTGAGGATTCAGTCAACTGAGCCACATTTGTATACAGTCAAATCTTAATTTAACAGCCCTCCATGTAAGAGATTTATTTTTATTCAGCGGACAAAGCTTTCTAGGTAGAAAATTATTCAGTTTTGTAGCTTTGCAGAGTTGCCAGTAAGTGGCAGCTCAGTTTGTTGTTGCCGACGCACTTAGAAGTAGAGTTGTTACTCAGTCTCTGTTTTCTCTGGATTTACTGTACAGGACGGCCCCGTGTATTTTGTACCCTCTTTTTGATGTTCCACATTTTTGTTAGTTTTCAATCGAGCCATCATTCATTATGTTTGGTGTTTTTTCTGCTTTTCTGCCGTTTTTGCACAACAGTTGTGTAAGGGACGGGCGACCAGCACCATATTTTAAGGTAAGTATTTTATGTGCTGTGTATTTATTTTATGTGTCTTTTTTGATGCCTAGCTATATTCAGCATTTAATAGATGATTGTGTAAACACATTATCAGGCATTTTAAACACATTGAATATTGAAAAAACTACTCTTTTTACACCTGCTGGCAATTTCCGCATATCAACAGAGGGTTGAGAACCCATAAACCATAGAAACATAGCCCTCTCTATTTATCTTTCTGTGTTACAGTATAAATGACACTGTCCTTCATCATGAGGGTGGCCCGGTGGCCTGGTGGCTAAAGCTCCCGCTTCACACACGGAGGGCCCGGGTTCGATTCCCGGCGGGTGGAAACATTCGACACGTTTCCTTACACCTGTTGTCCTGTTCACCTAGCAGCAAATAGGTACCTGGGTGTTAGTTGACTGGTGTGGGTCGCATCCTGGGGGACAAGATTAAGGACCACAATGGAAATAAGTTAGACAGTCCTCGATGACGCACTGACTTTCTTGGGTTATCCTGGGTGGCTAACCCTCCGGGGTTAAAAATCCGAACGAAATCTTATCTTATCTTATCTTATCTTATCTTATGACCTGTCAAGCAAGTTTAGGAGTTATGAGGAAGAAACCAAAAATGTCAGTTGTATGAGCTGCAGTTATTCTCATTAGTTACATCAATGTTTTTGACCAAAAAGATGAGCACTAACACATTTAACCCGTAAACGGTCCAAGCAGATCTACGTTCACATGTGTAGCGCTACAAAAGTAGATCTACGGTTTTTTTATATATTTTCAAATATAACAAAAAAAAAATGTAGATCAAAGTTTTTTTTACACATTTTCAAGTTAAAAAAAAAACAAAAAGAAGATCTGCTTTTTTTACATACTTTCAAATGTTGAAAAAAACGTATATATACGTTTGGACCGTTTACGGCTTAAACAAATTGTCATAAGCAAGCAGCATCAACCATTTACAACAAGGCTGACAGAATTTCACTGCTCCTTCAACTCAAAATAAATGCTCAACCCATGGCCAAAGATAAATACAATAAATACTGTACGTTTAACTCGTGTATTTTCAGTGCTTTGTGTCTGTAAATTGTAAGTGTTCCATAATTTACAGAAGCTCCTCTTCATACATATGAACATCTGTGTTGCGAACTTTTGATAATACGAACAATTTGCACTGAAGTCACATGACTCGGATATGGAACAGAACACCAAGGTTTCAAAAGTTGTCCATGATGCAGTTTACTGCTACCGTCTCATATATAAAGAGAAGAAGACCACCACCCACACAGTTCTAGACCGCTACTTCAAGAGAGTACGCCATGGTAATGAGTCTCCCCAGGAGCCTGAATCAGTGCCATCCACCTCAGATGCTATAACATTCAGGCCAATGCCTCACTGTCTGTTTTATTAAATTTATATTATTTACAAATGTTATAATAAATGTTATAAACTTTATTTAATTTATAACACGTTTGTTTACTAGTGTACAGTATGCAATTTTCTTGTGTTCATTTATACTGTATATGTATATATAGTGGACCCCCGGCTTACGATATTATTTCATTCCAGAAGTATGTTCAGGTGCCAGTACTGACCGAATTTGTTCCAATAAGGAATATTGTGAAGTAGATTAGTCCATTTCAGACCCCCAAACATACACGTACAAACGCACTTACCCTTACATAATTGGTCGCATTGGGAGCTGATCGTAAATCCACTGTACAGTGGACCCCTGGTTAACGATATCACTCCAGAAGTATGTTCAGGTGCCAGTACTGACCGAATTTGTTCCAATAAGGAATATTGTGAAGTAGATTAGTCCATTTCAGACCCCCAAACATACACGTACAAACGCACTTACATAAATACACTTACATAATTGGTCGCATTCGGAGGTGATCGTTATGTGGGGGTCCACTGTATATTGGACTTAAGAATGACTACTTGGAACTGAACCTGTTTGTAAGTATGGGAGTGACTGTACATGTACAGTTGACTGTTAATTAACACGCAGTCCTCTGACATGCTTACACTATTGAAAATTGCGACATTTTTGATGAACCCTGCATAGCACAGTGCCACTTCTGGAGAAAAATTTGGAGTGCCGTGAGCTGGCCCACAGGAGTCTTTCCCTCCATCTGGTGGCCTCACTGGCACCCTGCCTGTGGGTCAGACCATTGCCTGTTTTGAGAAGGCCTAGCTTCCTCCCCTGCCTCCTTCGTCCCACCTCTCACATCTCAGTGGTCCATACAAACATGTCCCATATGGTTCTCAGATCGTATGGGACAAACCATACCATGGGTGGGGATTGAACTTATGGCGTGTGAGTTGTAACACTCCAGGCCAGTGAGACTCACTCACCACGAGTTCAGTCCTCACCCATGGTATGGTTCGTTTGCAATAGTGTCATTACGATTTCATGAGTTGTATGGGACACATTTGTGGTTCTATGATAGTGTAAACATGTCAAGCATTTATGTGCATTTAAAAGTGAAAAAATGGTGACTCGCTCTATGGCGGTAGCCTGAAACCTAACCCACTGTATAAGTGGGGCCTTCCTGTAATAATCATACTGCTTGTCATATGTTTGCACATCAACTCTACCCATACTTTTCCATATCAACAAGGAATGACAGCTACATGGAATATAAATAACAAAAAAGGCACAATACCATGACTGGAACGATACACAAATAACCCGCACATAAAAGAGAGAAACTTAGGACAACGTTTCGGTCCGACTTGGACCATTTACAAACTCACACTGTGTGACTTTGTAAATGGTCCAAGTCAGACCGAAACATCGTTGTAAGCTTCTCTCTTTTTTGTGTGTGTTATTTGTGTAAATGGAATATGTTCTCCATCCTAGAGCAGCTTATGATACTTTACTATCAGCGACTTTCTGTATAGTAGTATGTCACTGATGTCAGCTATGGTCTGTATACCTTGTACATGTACTTGTAATGAATAAAGTATTGCAGGGTAAAAGAGACCAGAGACACAGAATTTCTCATTACTCCAGTACACCCAACAGCTGTAGTCCCAAAGCTTCAACCATCCACCTCAGCAAACAATCCACAAACAATCCACAAACGAACACCTCAGCCCAGTAGGACCACAGAATCCCTCACCACTCTGTTCATAAGAATCATTGACATACCAGCAACCGCAATTATAGATAAACATAATTTCTGTAACATTTATAGGCTTAAGGAATGCATTGAACATAATACACCACAACAATAAATTACACTTCCATTATTATTTTTATTTTTTTAAGATTTGCTGACCTTAAAAAGTTGTTTGGCATTTTCAGAGGGTACAAGGAATGTAACCCTATTTTTCCTGCAAGTTCTTCACTTTCTTTTACACTATTTTGTCTTACACTCAATTTTCAGGACTAAGTACCATGTTAACGCTTTCAGGGTCGAGAGGCCCTCTCCTAAACTTGTTCCGAGGGTCAAAAATTTTTGGGAAAAAAAATTATTTTTTCTTATGAAATGATAGAGAATCTTTTCCTGATCATAATGACACCAAAAGTATGAAATTTGATAGAAAACTTACGGAATTATGCTTTCGCAAATTTAGCGGTCTCCACGATGTTCACACATCAGTGATTTCGCCCTCTTTGAGCCCTATTTTCGGCCATTTCAAGTGTACTAGTCGACAAAAATCATAACTACTTCACTAGAACTCCATTTTTTCTATCGAATGAGTACAAGAAACTACCCATTTACCAATTTCAACTATTCAATAAAATGGTCAGAAATTGGTAATTTTGCCAATTTCACACAAATTTCAAAAGATGCCAATTTCCAAATAGGGTCCAGAATAAACAAGACAGACATTCCTGGTACTAAAATAGCATTTCCTCTGTTCATTAGTCACGTCCCCAGGCCCTTCTTACATTTCTTTTGCTTTCCACTTTGAATTTTTATTCTCACAAAAAAAATAGAAGATTTACTGTTATGCAGACTACTGTATTAGTGTAGAAATGTTATAAATAATTTCAGTGCACTTGTGAAAGAATATTAGACTCACCAGTTGATGTGTATTGGATACATGGTATGATTTGTTTACTTTTGAACTTTGGCAAAAATCGAACATTTCTGCTACTTTGAGCTCAATTTCAAGATACTTGTCATTGTGAAACCAATCAAAATCATCTCAATTTCTGTAATATGTCTTCCATTCTATAAAATGAGACCAGGAAAACTAGAATACAATCATAAATACCATATGAAAATACAGTGCAAAGTCGCTGTTTTAAACCAAAAACACGGTTGAAGTTTTCTTTTTTTTTCTCATTATGCACTGTGTGCTGCAGAATTTTTTTTTATACTGTGCATACTGACCACATAGACCCATTCTTTCATATGTAGGCCTACCAGCTTTCTCTCACTGGATTTGAAGGCGCTAGAATTTACACGTACTAGTACGTCAATAACCCTGGTGCGTAAGACGTACTGGTGCGTAAGACGTACTAGTACATCAGAAACCCTGAAAGGGTTAATTGATATTCTACTGTATTAGGTCGAGTAGCTTTTTCTAGTTTTTCTCGTTATCACGAACAGTCAAAAATTAATGGACAAACTCTTTCACTTATAGATCCACTAGATATTTTACTGTAGAACAGTGCATTATTTTTTTTTTTTTTTTGAAATCTCCTTGCTATGCGAAGCATTTTGGATAGAGATGGAAAAATTCCAAAATATTTACTGATACTGATACCAACACTTTTCCTATGTATATTTTTTATTTTTAAAATTATGGTAACTATGTTCAATATACAGTAACGCCCCGCTTTACAGTGTTTCGCCTTACGGCGATGTCAAATTATGACCAAAATTTGCTATACGGCAAGCGGTCTTTTAAATACGGCGCCCCCCACCCGGTTTGCTTACATTTTCCGTGACCACATCTATTATGTCAGGAAACTTTCCAAAGTTTCAAGTGTTTTAAAGTTACTGCATATTTTATATGTACTCTGATAATTATACTTATGTGTACCTGTATCTAAATATACTTACACACTGTGCTGGTGTGCAGGTACACATTAAAATCGCTAAATCTCTCTCTACTCATGACGCCAATACAGTGGACCCCCGCATAACGATTACCTCCGAATGTGACCAATTATGTAAGTGTATTTATGTAAGTGCGTTTGTACGTGTATGTTTGGGGGTCTGAAATGGACTAATCTACTTCACAATATTTCTTATGGGAACAAATTCGGTCAGTACTGGCACCTGAACATACTTCTGGAGTGAAAAAATATCGTTAACCGGGGGTCCACTGTACTACGTAATAATAATCACTCTTGGGCACACTAAATATCTTATTTTACGTCAATATAGGCATTTTTATTAATCCATCTATGATATTTTCCTCAAAATTATATATGAAACCCATTACATAGCATATAAACATGATACATACACTCAGAATAAAAATTGATGTAAATATGAGATTTGTTTACAAAGCAGCTGTGTAGGTAGTGTCGGAAGAATTACGTTTTCTCTAATCAAACACTGGGGGGTAACTGTAGAAAAACATTCTTTTTGTATGCCTTTACTCTATGTATAGCAATTCACAACCCTTGTGGGTTTAGTGCTTTTTATAATAATAATAATAATTATTATTATTATTATTATTATTAATATTAATAATAATAATATTATTATTAATATTAATAATAATAACAATATTATTATTATTATTATAGACTGTTGAAGAAAGTAGCAGCTCATGGCATTGGGGGAAGGGTGCTCTCGTGGATCGAGTCATGGCTCACAGACAGGAAGCAGAGAGTGTCCATAAATGGGGTTAAATCCGAGTGGGGATCAGTAACAAGTGGCGTTCCACAGGGATCAGTCTTGGGCCCGTTGTTGTTTATAATATATATCAATGATCTTGATGAAGGAATTACTAGTGATATGAGCAAATTCGCCGATGACACAAAGATAGGTAGGATAATTGATTCAAACGTAGATGTTAGGGAACTTCAGGAGGATTTAGACAAACTCTACTCTTGGTCAGAAAAGTGGCAGATGCAGTTCAATGTAGATAAATGCAAGGTTCTGAAGCTCGGGAGTGTCCATAACCCTAGCACTTATAAGTTAAATAATGTAGAACTTAGCCATACAGATTGCGAAAAGGTAAGCAGCAACCTTAAACCAAGACAGCAATGCCTAAGCGTACGTAATAAGGCAAATAGATTACTGGGATTTATATCAAGAAGTGTAAGCAACAGAAGTCCAGAGGTCATACTGCAGCTTTATACATCATTAGTAAGGTCTCACCTAGATTATGCAGCTCAATTCTGGTCTCCATATTACAGAATGAACATAAATTCGTTAGAAAACATTCAGCGTAGGATGACTAAATTAATACATAGCATTAGAAATCTTCCTTATGAAGAAAGATTGAAGACTCTTAAGTTACATTCACTTGTTAGACGAAGAATGAGGGGAGACCTGATCGAAGTGTATAAGTGGAAGATAGGTATTAATAAAGGGGATATTAATAAGGTCTTGAGGATGTCTCTCCAAGAGAGAACCCGCAGTAATGGATTTAAATTAGATAAGTTTAGATTTAGAAAGGACATAGGAAAGTATTGGTTTGGAAACAGGGTAGTTGATGAGTGGAACAGTCTACCTAGTTGGGTTATTGAGGCTAGGACTTTGGGTAGTTTCAAATTTAGGTTGTAGGTAGTAGGTTGGTAGACAGCAACCACCCAGGGAAGTACTACCGTCCTGCCAGATGACTGTGAAACAAAAACCTGTAACTGTTTTGCATGATGGTAGGATTGCTGGCTTCTTTTTCTGTCTCATAAACACGCTAAGATAACAGGGATATCTTGCTACTCCTACTTACACTTTGGTCACACTTCACAGACACGCACATGCATATATATATATACATACATCTAGGTTTTTCTCCTTTTTCTAAATAGCTCTTGTTCTTTTTTATTTCTTCTATTGTCCATGGGGAAGTGGAAAAGAATCTTTCCTCCGTAAGCCATGCGTGTCGTATGAGGCGACTAAAATGCCGGGAGCAATGGGCTAGTAACCCCTTCTCCTGTATACAATTACTAAAAAAGAGAAGAAGAAAAACTTTATAAAACTGGGTTGCTTAAATGTGCGTGGATGTAGTGCGGATGACAAGAAACAGATGATTGCTGATGTTATGAATGAAAAGAAGTTGGATGTCCTGGCCCTAAGCGAAACAAAGCTGAAGGGGGTAGGAGAGTTTCAGTGGGGGGAAATAAATGGGATTAAATCTGGAGTATCTGAGAGAGTTAGAGCAAAGGAAGGGGTAGCAGTAATGTTAAATGATCAGTTATGGAAGGAGAAAAGAGAATATGAATGTGTAAATTCAAGAATTATGTGGATTAAAGTAAAGGTTGGATGCGAGAAGTGGGTCATAATAAGCGTGTATGCACCTGGAGAAGAGAGGAATGCAGAGGAGAGAGAGAGATTTTGGGAGATGTTAAGTGAATGTATAGGAGCCTTTGAACCAAGTGAGAGAGTAATTGTGGTAGGGGACTTGAATGCTAAAGTAGGAGAAACTTTTAGAGAGGGTGTGGTAGGTAAGTTTGGGGTGCCAGGTGTAAATGATAATGGGAGCCCTTTGATTGAACTTTGTATAGAAAGGGGTTTAGTTATAGGTAATACATATTTTAAGAAAAAGAGGATAAATAAGTATACACGATATGATGTAGGGCGAAATGACAGTAGTTTGTTGGATTATGTATTGGTAGATAAAAGACTGTTGAGTAGACTTCAGGATGTACATGTTTATAGAGGGGCCACAGATATATCAGATCACTTTCTAGTTGTAGCTACACTGAGAGTAAAAGGTAGATGGGATACAAGGAGAATAGAAGCATCAGGGAAGAGAGAGGTGAAGGTTTATAAACTAAAAGAGGAGGCAGTTAGGGTAAGATATAAACAGCTATTGGAGGATAGATGGGCTAATGAGAGCATAGGCAATGGGGTCGAAGAGGTATGGGGTAGGTTTAAAAATGTAGTGTTAGAGTGTTCAGCAGAAGTTTGTGGTTACAGGAAAGTGGGTGCAGGAGGGAAGAGGAGCGATTGGTGGAATGATGATGTAAAGAGAGTAGTAAGGGAGAAAAAGTTAGCATATGAGAAGTTTTTACAAAGTAGAAGTGATGCAAGGAGGGAAGAGTATATGGAGAAAAAGAGAGAAGTTAAGAGAGTGGTGAAGCAATGTAAAAAGAGAGCAAATGAGAGAGTGGGTGAGATGTTATCAACAAATTTTGTTGAAAATAAGAAAAAGTTTTGGAGTGAGATTAACAAGTTAAGAAAGCCTAGAGAACAAATGGATTTGTCAGTTAAAAATAGGAGAGGAGAGTTATTAAATGGAGAGTTAGAGGTATTGGGAAGATGGAAGGAATATTTTGAGGAATTGTTAAATGTTGATGAAGATAGGGAAGCTGTGATTTCGTGTATAGGGCAAGGAGGAATAACATCTTGTAGGAGTGAGGAAGAGCCAGTTGTGAGTGTGGGGGAAGTTCGTGAGGCAGTAGGTAAAATGAAAGGGGGTAAGGCAGCCGGGATTGATGGGATAAAGATAGAAATGTTAAAAGCAGGTGGGGATATAGTTTTGGAGTGGTTGGTGCAATTATTTAATAAATGTATGGAAGAAGGTAAGGTACCTAGGGATTGGCAGAGAGCATGCATAGTTCCTTTGTATAAAGGCAAAGGGGATAAAAGAGAGTGCAAAAATTATAGGGGGATAAGTCTGTTGAGTGTACCTGGTAAAGTGTATGGTAGAGTTATAATTGAAAGAATTAAGAGTAAGACGGAGAATAGGATAGCAGATGAACAAGGAGGCTTTAGGAAAGGTAGGGGGTGTGTGGACCAGGTGTTTACAGTGAAACATATAAGTGAACAGTATTTAGATAAGGCTAAAGAGGTCTTTGTGGCATTTATGGATTTGGAAAAGGCGTATGACAGGGTGGATAGGGGGGCAATGTGGCAGATGTTGCAAGTGTATGGTGTAGGAGGTAGGTTACTGAAAGCAGTGAAGAGTTTTTACGAGGATAGTGAGGCTCAAGTTAGAGTATGTAGGAAAGAGGGAAATTTTTTCCCAGTAAAAGTAGGCCTTAGACAAGGATGTGTGATGTCACCGTGGTTGTTTAATATATTTATAGATGGGGTTGTAAGAGAAGTAAATGCGAGGGTCTTGGCAAGAGGCGTGGAGTTAAAAGATAAAGAATCACACACAAAGTGGGAGTTGTCACAGCTGCTCTTTGCTGATGACACTGTGCTCTTGGGAGATTCTGAAGAGAAGTTGCAGAGATTGGTGGATGAATTTGGTAGGGTGTGCAAAAGAAGAAAATTAAAGGTGAATACAGGAAAGAGTAAGGTTATGAGGATAACAAAAAGATTAGGTGATGAAAGATTGAATATCAGATTGGAGGGAGAGAGTATGGAGGAGGTGAACGTATTCAGATATTTGGGAGTGGACGTGTCAGCAGATGGGTCTATGAAAGATGAGGTGAATCATAGAATTGATGAGGGGAAAAACAGTGAGTGGTGCACTTAGGAGTCTGTGGAGACAAAGAACTTTGTCCTTGGAGGCAAAGAGGGGAATGTATGAGAGTATAGTTTTACCAACGCTCTTATATGGGTGTGAAGCGTGGGTGATGAATGTTGCAGCGAGGAGAAGGCTGGAGGCAGTGGAGATGTCATGTCTGAGGGCAATGTGTGGTGTGAATATAATGCAGAGAATTCGTAGTTTGGAAGTTAGGAGGAGGTGCGGGATTACCAAAACTGTTGTCCAGAGGGCTGAGGAAGGGTTGTTGAGGTGGTTCGGACATGTAGAGAGAATGGAGCGAAACAGAATGACTTCAAGAGTGTATCAGTCTGTAGTGGAAGGAAGGCGGGGTAGGGGTCGGCCTAGGAAGGGTTGGAGGGAGGGGGTAAAGGAGGTTTTGTGTGCGAGGGGCTTGGACTTCCAGCAGGCATGCGTGAGCGTGTTTGATAGGAGTGAATGGAGACAAATGGTTTTTAATACTTGACGTGCTGTTGGAGTGTGAGCAAAGTAACATTTATGAAGGGATTCAGGGAAACCGGCAGGCCGGACTTGAGTCCTGGAGATGGGAAGTACAGTGCCTGCACTCTGAAGGAGGGGTGTTAATGTTGCAGTTTAAAAACTGTAGTGTAAAGCACCCTTCTGGCAAGACAGTGATGGAGTGAATGATGGTGAAAGTTTTTCTTTTTCGGGCCACCCTGCCTTGGTGGGAATCGGCCGGTGTGATAATAAAAATAAAGTACATGAGTGGGAAGGGTAATAATAATAATAACAATAATATTATTATTATTATTATTATTATTATTATTATTATTATTATTATTATTATTAATATTATTATCTTCATTCACTCTAAAAATGGTGTGTTGCTGTTTGTTTATTCTGAACTAACTTATACAACTTGTACACAATGTAAGAGTATTTGTATTGTGAGGTAATTATTATTATAATAAAAAAATATTGAGGTAAATGTTTTACAAACTCTTACAAATGGACGTGAATGAACTAAAAGTAGACACATATTAATACGCATTTATTTCGCCTGACCAAGTGATCGTCCATTACCTGTTCAGTTTGTGTTCTTTCATTGTCTCAACTCTGTATTTCGTTCTCTCTCTCGTTTACTCTTTCGTTAACTAGTTGGCTCTCATTGACGATGGCGTCTAAGGTTAGCTGTAATAAAAAGAGAAGTCGTAAGCCTCTTGCTTTAAGTACCAAGTTAGAGGATGATGGTGTGCCATTCTGATTTTATTCAATAAACACCCTGCCACTCACCTCTCACACATTAATATTAATATTTTAAGGTAAGTAATAAGTGTACTCTGTGTGCATCTTACCTTTTATTGTGTTTTTAATGCCTATTTCTATTGCTAACTTAATATAAGTTAGTGTAAACTTGTTGTCTGGCATTTATTGCATATTTTATGTGTGCTCTGATAATAATACTTGTGGAGCCGGGTGGTAGCCAGGTGGAGGGACATTACGTTTTCTCTGTTCAGCCATCAGAGAAAACGTGTATGAATCTGCGTTTGGCCCAGCCACTCCCCCACTCTGCTTTTGTTTACAATTTTCGGCATGAATTATTCATTACTTCTACCTTCGTTTATGATGGCATCTAAAGGTAGTTGATAGAAATTATTAAATTCAGTGAACAAGGCATGTCGATGTTAATAATATGGCTCTGGGCCACAGTGTAGGTAGCCGGTAGGTGTAGCCCAGGCTACACCTACCGGCTACCTACACTGACTTTATACAAATAAATACTACTCACCTCTCTCCCTACATTAAGATTACAAATACTTCAAGATAAGTAATAAATTTACTGTGACTATTTTACTTTGTGTGTTTTTAATGCCTAGTTCTATTACTAACTTAATATAATATGCATTTATAAATGGAAAAAAATGGAGTTCTGCCTTCCGGCGATGTCTGCTTTCTGGCGACAGCCTGGAACCTAACCCGCCGTATAAGTGGGGCCCTACTGTATAAAGAAATGTTTATTGCTTAATAGATATTAATAGGTATTATTTATCTAAAACCTTAAAAGTGTTTTAAAAAATGAGAAACATACATTATTGTAATACAATGGTCTCGGTAGCTACGACAGGCTGGAGCTGTGATAATTTTGAGTTACAATATGCCCTCATAAAGGAATTTATTTTTGAGTTACGATGAAAAATTTGAGATATGCCATCTTTTATGTTACCAAATCATCTTGGCCTCTAAACTGCACAGTAAACAGGCAGTGTCTCTGAAGATCAAACACAAAATTGTGAAGAAACTAGCTACAGGCATTAGAATTAGTGCATTGGTGTGCGAGTATGGCTTTCCATAATTTAAATTCAAAATTTAATTTTTATATGACACATTGTTTGCACAGAAATGGGTGTCACTTGGTTATGCATATAGAAAGCCAATGTTGAGTGATCCTGGATTTGGGTGGGGGATGACAAAAGTTGTGTCGTCAGCAAAGAGAACAGGTCTGAGTTGTTGTGATATGTTTGAAAGGTCACTGATGTATAAGAGGAAAAGCAGGGGGCCAAGGATGCTTCCCAATGTTCATAAATAAGTCGAGAAAATCATCAGAGATAAATTCTTATTCTGTGTATTCCTTCACTAAAATTCTATATAAGTACAATCTCTCCTCACTTAGTGATGTACTTATTTACCAATGCCTTGGAGTTATGACGGGGTCTCTGACATTAAAACAATATCAATTTGGTTGACACAAACCCACTACCATTATAGTATGCTCCTCACTTAGTGACGAATTTGTTTACTGATGTGATCTTAGGAACAGAACCCCGTTGTTAAGTGAGGAGAGGCTGTATTTAAACTACACCTACCATCCGACTTACGACCAAGCTTGGTTCCGACCAACCGGTCGTAAGTCGAAATGGACGTAAGTCGAACCTTTGAAAATTGCCGACATATTGGGTAGGGCATAATGTCAAAACTTTGTATCTCTCTCTCTGTATCTCTCTCTCTGTATCTCTCTCTCTCTCTCTCTCTCTCTCTCTCTCTCTCTCTCTCTCTCTCTCTCACTGGTACACGTAAGTCAAGTCATCATACATATTATAAATTACCTAGGATAACCCAAAAAAATCCAGACAAAGTGCTATACAGTGGATCTGTGCTCCAGTGACCTAAATTAATAATATTAATAATCATTATTATTACAATAACACATATGTACTAATATTAATATTATTATTATTAAGCTATAATATAATAATCGTGTCCACTCATTACTTACCTTAAAATATCTGTAGTTTTAATGTAGACTGAGAGGTGAGTAAATAAGATTAAATGAATAAATGAGAGAGAAAATGTGAATGTAGAATGTTCACGAGTTATGTAAACAAACGTTGTTGTTGTTGTTGTTACCAGCCCTGACACGAACAGTTCCTGTTCACTGTCAAGCTGACCAGAAAAACATCTCATATTTGTTAATATATATGTTATGTAGCATGTTTATTATATAATTTTGAAAAAAAATCATAGATGGATTAAGCAAAATGTCTATGTTAACGTTTTATACACATTTAATGCACCTCAGTGATTATTATTGTTATCATTATTAATATGGCGTCTTCAAGACCAAGTACACTCTTAATGAGTGGCTCTGAGACAGACAAGCAGACAAAGACAGACACACAGGTAGACAGACAGACAGAAAGACAGACACACAGGTAGACAGACAGAAAGACAGACACACAGGTAGACAGACAGACACAGGTAGACATAAAGACAGACACAGGTAGACAGAAAGACACACAGGTAGACAGAAAGACAGACACATGTAGACAGAAAGACAGACACACAGAAAGACAGACACACAGGTAGATAGAAAGACAGACACACTAGTAGACAAACAGACACACAGAGATACAGACAGATATACAGGCAGACAGATACAGACAGGTTTATGTGCAACAGTGAAAAATAGAGAGTTCGAGAGTAAGAGTCTTTCTTGCCACAATCTCCAGTGCAAGATTCAGACTTCATCTTAGGGGCCATGGTGAAATTTACTGTCCAGTTAGTACAGTTAATACAGTTTGATGCTGCTGATAGGGCAGGGTTACTCAAACTGATGCTGCCTGCATGACGCATTGCCGCCGCGAGTATTGTCAAATATTGTACAGTGCTGTGCATCAGCCGGCCTAGCCCTACTGCCAGATGCACGGTCGTAAGTCGAGTGGACGTATGTTGAGCAGGTCGTAAGTTGGATGGTAGGTGTATTTGCAGTGAATATGTACAAGATGGTATACACGAGCAAGAGCCACTGTGAGGACAGTCTTCAACCAGAGGTCATGGAAGCCTGCTTGTCTGCTCCCTGAGTTGAAGACATTGCTTAACCCATTCAGGTTGCGACCCCTGCTCGTGAACTTGCTCTCAGGGTTGAAGAATTTAAAAAAAAAATAATTTTTTTGCTTACAAAAATGCTAAGAATATTTCTGCGAATGTCATAAAACAATTAAAAAATTTTGCCATCAGTATTTACCGAGATAGAGATGCACGAAGCTGACAGAAAGTGAACAGCTGATGGTAACATCATCTCCATATATGTTAGAACTATCACTTGGGAAGAGAAGATTCCCAGTTCACCAGGGAGTGAGGTATTTCTTACCACAAGGCATGTTAAACAAGGTGTACTGATATGGTATTACCACAATACACTGTGGGTGTCTTGATGTTCTGTATACTGCACACACTGACCACATAGACCCATTCTCTCGTATGTAGGCCTACCAGCTTTCTTCCGCCAAATTTGAAGCTGCTAGAATTTTGGCGTTGTATTATGGGAACGACACTGGCTTCAAAACCGTGATACAACAGGAACGACCCCAAAAGGGTTAATGAACAATTCTTGCTGCCCATGTCAGTCATCAAGCAATGGATGATAGAAATTGTTTAAAAAGTAGCAGTGTTCTATATGTTTAATGTAACTCAGGGCTTTATTGGAAGAGAAAGAAATGAATGAAATTATTGGGTCAGAAAAGTACTGCTAGAGGTGCACTGGTCAGTGCTGCTGAATCATTACTGGTCTGGGTAAGTGTGCTTCCCAGAAACTAGGAAACAGGTAAATATCATTGACTAATGTATCTCTTGCAGTGTTTAACTGGCCCAGAGTTGTCATACCTCAGTAATTTAACTCATCTTACCTCTTCCTTCTTTCCCATGAGTTTATAAAGATATTAACAGATCAAAACATTGTCCCAGTAAAAGTTTGTTTCACACATTTTTTTTTTTTTACTGTTATCGGTAGTATACCATTTAGTTCCAGTTTAATTATAATCCTGCTAATTTTTCGTTCTTTTTTTTCCAGCTCATCTTTTCAACAGACGAATTACAGATGCCAGTACCCAGTAAGTGTCGGAAGCTCAGAGTCAGCCATGTGGGATGTGATGCCCGGTACATTGTCAGAAATACTAAATATTAAATGCCAACAAGAGTACTTTAACTTCAGTATTTCCTTGAAATGCTATAGCATTCAGTGACCTTTTGGAAAATATTCTGGAGCTGGTGTAACTTTATTTACTGTGCCAGTACACTGTTGTAACCCCTTAGGATAATCATGTGTTCAGAAATCATTTGCTGAAAAGTTCCATTACACTGGCCAGGCTACAGAAGAGCCACAATCAATTTTTACCTTAGCAAGCAAGTTTAACATTAGAACTTATCTTACTTGGTGATGCAGACTTTTTTCTGCACCAGGAACAATTGAAAGCCATAGATAGATCATATCATTAGACGGTGTCTAAGTGATCTAGTAATACAACACATTAATCTGTGCCTCAAGAAATATATTAATGGATACTAACAAACGGAGTCTGAATTATTGAAAAGATTGTATTTAGATTTTGCCACCGAAGTGGGTTGTTTGTTGTGCACCTCACATCCATCCTGTGGACGGTCGTGCAGGAGCACGTGGATATTTCTAATAGATTATGAAATATTGAGTTAAGTAAATTATGTAATATACTTAATAAAATCTGACTTAACTCAAAATTCAAGACTTAAACATATGTTTATTAAGAGTTGTATAATCATTGACTTTTACATTCTTGTCCTTCTTTGCCTTACCCCCACATTACCCTTCATAATTACCTCTTTATAGATACAAGAGTAGAGCGTTGCTCGTGGTGTTCTCTTTTCAGTATTTACTGCAAAGTTTTTAAAACTTCCTCGTGTGGCATTAAAACTTCCTCGTGTTGCATTAAAACTTCCTCGTGTGGCATTAAAACTTCCTCGTGTGGCATTAAAACTTCCTCGTGTGGCATTAAAACTTCCTCGTGTGGCATTAAAACTTCCTCGTGTGGCATTAAAACTTCCTCGTGTGGCATTAAAACTAACTCGTGTGGCATTAAAACTTCCTCGTGTGGCATTAAAACTTCCTCGTGTGGCATTAAAACTTCCTTGTGTGGCATTAAAACTTCCTCGTGTGGCATTAAAACTTCCTCGTGTGGCATTAAAACTTCCTCGTGTGGCATTAAAACTTCCTCGTGTGGCATTAAAACTTCCTCGTGTGGCATTAAAACTTCCTCGTGTAGCATTAAAACTTCCTCGTGTAGCATTAAAACTTCCTCGTGTAGCATTAAAACTTCCTCGTGTGGCATTTACCGTCTTCTCACATAACTCATTATATTGTTTTAACCATTCTGTTTCGTTACTTCTTTATTTCATTGAAGATGTAACTTATTTTTTTAGGATGATAGTAGTGCTTATCCATTTTTTTCATGCTTTTATAGATTTGTTAGTGGTTATCATGTCTCGATTTTCATTCCTATCACCCAAAGATTTCAAATCCACTGCAATCAGCCTTTTTTAACCTTATCACCTCTGAGAGCCTTTTTCCTAGCTCATCTGTGGACATTTTCATGCTTATATGCCTTTTCATATGCATGAACTCAATATTATCACTACCTATTACAATTTTGGTCTAATATATTTTCAGGGGATCCGTCTTGTTACCCATTTTTAATTTCAGCATGTGGGCCATTTTCCATTTGTCACCCAATTTGCTCTTAGAAATTTCACTGATGTTACAGAGAGATTGACATAGTTCAGCTACACATTCTTCTCAGGCTAATGATATTACCTCATCTGGTCCTGTTGACAACATTCATTATAACCTCCACAAATGTTATAGCAAATTATCAAATTAAGCCTTCCAAAAGATTGTTCTTGCAAAAATTCCAGTTCCAGTTCTAAATAGCTGTAAGTTACTTTAGGCTGCCCAAAAAAATCTCTGCATAACCAAGGGCTTTCTATGAAGTATGTCAGTTATATCACCTTTCCTGAGCCATACCTTACAGAAATTAAGTTTATCATTTATTAACTCTTAGTTATTGTTAATTTCTTCGGATATTTCATTATCGGCATTTTCAAATACCTGTTTGGGAGGGTTTAAATTTGCAGCTTCTTAATATTCATCTTTTGTAAACATTCCGGTGACTTTTTTATCCCTCACATTCCCGTCTCAGATTGATAGACGTTTCTTTTTATCCATAGACTTTGCATTCTCTTCACCTTTTGGTGTTCTGCTGATGTTCGCTCATCTGTTATACAACAGTGATTAAGTCTTCGGAGTTTGGCACAATTTAATAAATTATTAAATAAACATAATAGTTTACACACAAACTCAGCGTTCAGATCATCAAAACATAGTTTTATAACACAAATCCCATCTATTGCATCACGTGAGGGCTCATACAGTAGAGATGCAATACCAGTGTTCAGAATGTTCAAAACAGTTCTCCCAAAAGTCAGATCTGACAAAACACTTACGAGTTCATACTGGAGAGAAACCATACCAGTGCTCAGTGTGCCAAAGAAACTTTTCCAACAAGTCGAATCTAACAAGTCACATGAGAGTTCACACTGGAGAGAAACCCTATCAGTGTTCTGAATGTCAAAAAAGCTTTACTCATAAATCAAATCTCACAATACACTTTAGAACTCATACTGGAAATAAACCGTATCAGTGTTCGAAATGTCAAAAGGACTTTCCTCATAAATCGCACCTAATTAATCACCTGAGGATTCATACAGGAGAAAAACCATATCAGTGTTCAGAATGTCAGAAGGAATTTGCTCAGAAATCTAGTCTAAATAATCACATGAGTGTCCATACAAAAGAGAAACAATATCAGTGTTCAGAGTGCCTGAAAAGATTTTCTCACAAAAATGATCTATTACGGCACTTCAGAGTTCACACAGGAGAGAAACCATATCAGTGTTCAGAATGCCAGAAAGATTTCACACAGAAATCCCATCTGATAAATCACCTTAGAATACACACTGGAGAGAAGCCACATCAGTGCATGGAATGTCAAAAGGTTTTTTCTCGAAAATCGTACCTAACCAATCACTTGAGAAGTCATACAAGAGAGAAACCATATCGATGTCCAGAGTGCCAGAAAGACTTTTCCCATAAATCAAATTTAATAAGTCACAGAAGTGTCCATACGAGAGAAAAACCACATCAGTGTTCAGAATGTAAAAAGCTTTTTTCGCAGAAAAATGATCTGTTAAGACACTTGCGAGTTCATACCGGAGAGAAACCATACCAGTGTTCGGAGTGCCAAAAAGACTTCTCTCTTAAATCACGACTGATAAATCACCAGAGAATTCATACAGGCGAGAAAGCATACCAGTGTTCGGAATGTCAGAAAGCCTTTTATCAGAAATCACATTTAACTGAACACCAAAGAATTCATACAGGAGAGAAGCCATATCATTGTACAGAGTGTCAGAAAGTGTTTTCTCAGAAATCGAGTCTAACAGATCACATGAGAAGTCATACAAATGAAAGGCCATTTCAGTGTTCCGAGTGTCTTAAAAAATTTTCCCAAAAAAAGAATCTCATTAGGCACATGAGAGTTCATACAGGAGAGAAACCACATCAGTGTTCAGAATGTAAGAAGGCATTTGCTAAGAAGGCATGTCTTTTAAGACACTTAAGAATTCACACGGGAGAAAAACCATATCAATGTTCAAAGTGCCTTAAGGCTGTTTCAAAAAAGTCACTTTTAATAAAACACCTGAGAGTTCACGCTGGAGCTAAACTACATCAGTGTTCAGAGTGTCAAAGTATTTTTTCTCATAAATCAACTTTGTTAAAACACATGAGACTGCATATAGGAGAGATGCCATCTTAAACTTTGTTTTTGTCAATTTGTTTATTTAAAAAATTCTGAGAATAGACATTTATAAAGCTGAAAAATTTAAGTAACTTTTGTATTTATGGATAATTGAGCAATATGGCAGATGTTGCAGATGTGTGGAATAAAGATTTTCACTGTGGACATTAGGGTATGTAAATATACAGTGATACCTCAGGGTATGAACTTAATTCGTTCAAGAAGGCCGTTCGAGTACTGTTACCAAACAAATTTGTTCCCATAAGGAATAATATAAATTAGATTAATCCATTTCAGACCCCCCAAAAATACACTTACATAATTGTTTGAGTTTTGAGCTGTTCGTATCCCAAGGTACCACTGTAATGTATAGAGATGTCAAAGAAGTGTGTGGGAGGCCTGGTCATGGACCGGGCCGCGGGGCGTTGATCCCCGGAATAGCCTCCAGGTAGGGTGTTGAGAGGTGTGGGATTAACCCGTAAACGGTCCAAATGTATATATACATTTTTTAAACATTTGAAAGTATGTACAAAAAGTAGATCTTCTTTTTTTTTTTTTTACATTTGAAAATGTGTAAAAAAAACTTCGATCTACTTTTTTTTTTGTTATATTTGAAAATATGTAAAAAAAACGTAGATCTACTTTTGTAGCACTACACATGTGAACGTAGATCTGCTTGGACTGTTTACGGGTTAAAGTTAATGAATTTGATGCAGACTGTGCTGATGGCACAGTTCTTTTTGGAAGATTCTGAAGAGAAGTTGCATTTGGGAGGATATATAAAAGTAGGAAATAGTAAACATAGGAAAGAGCAAGGTGATAAGAGTAAAAAAAAAAAAAATAGGCATTAAAAGACTAGATATATAAGGAAAGGAGTATGAAGCAAGTAAATGTGTTCAGATACTGGGCACAGACTTGTCAGTATATGGGTTTGTGATAGATGAGGTGAATCATACAATTGATGCAGTGAATATGAAAATTATATAAAATACCGACAGGTCGGTAAGACGTATTCAACAGTTAGGTATCTTTATTCCGAAAGGTTTCGCCTACACAGCAGGCTTCTTCAGTTAAGTACAGAGGAGTTAGCAGAAGCAGAAGAGATGTGAAGATGATGTAACCAGCCCATCACCCTTAACCCTTAAACTGTCCAAACGTAGATCTATGTTCATGTACGTTGCACTCCTACCTTTATTTTCTCCATTAGAAAACATGTAAAAAAAACGTAGATATAAGTTCTGAGTGCTACGCACGTCAATCTACATTTGGACAGTTTAAAGGTTAAAGACATTTTGAGATGGTCAGTCCTGCAGCCTGAAGAAGAGTTTTGTTCCATGGAGCAAGACTGTACGCCTTCAGAGTATAGTGACTGTACTCTGAAGGATGGGTGCGGATAATTGCAGTTCATAGGGTCATCTGAACTGTAGTATCAACTTGCCTCTGCCAAGACAGTGATGGAGTGAGTAATGATAAAATTGTTTCCTCTCTTTTGGGTCACCCTACCTCAGTGGAAGACAGCTGGTGTGTTATAAAAATTGTACATACACAAAAATTTGAGCACTCTGGACTAGAAGACTATATAGTAGAGTTTTGTATTATGCTGCACACATTCTCTTCTTGCAGTCACTTACACAATTATGTATTAATTTAACAATTTATAGCTTCCATGTGGTATAAACCTTGGTAATAAATACCAACAAGTTGGTTTAGAAAGACACATAAGCAAACATTATTTGTTTACATACCTTTCTAAACCATAGCTTTCATGTGACAGTTATGGTACTGTAACACTTGTGAAACTTATGGTACAGTAACACTCTTGTAACATATACAGCCTCTCCTCACTTAACGACGGAGTTCTGTTCCTAATACCACGTCGGTAAACGAATTTGTCGCTAAACAAAGATCATACTATAATGGTAGTGGTTTATGTCAACCATCTTTGATATTGTTTTATTGTCACTTTTGCACCAATTATAACATTTTTACCCCTCAAGGGAGGTTCCTTGATACTGGTGAGAGGCTCTTGATCAAGGGAATTGGATCTGTGCTCCAGTTCCCTAAATTGAGCCTGAATGCCTTCCATATCCCCCACATGCGCTTTATAATCCTACGAGTTTAGCGCTCTCCCATGATTCTAATAATGTAACATTTTTAGTATATTTTGAAATCTTTATACAGTAGTGTACAGTATAAGTGGACCCTCGAATTTAGTCGTGCCATTTCTGTATGCAAAACTATTTTTATTATCTATAAAATGTATTTTTTGTTAATATTTCCCATAGGAAATAATGTAAATCCAATTAAACCATTCCAGACACCCAAAAATATTAACAGAAAATATATTTTGTAGATAATAAAAATAGTTTTGCATTCAGAAAAGGCACGACTAAATTCGAGGGTCCACGTATTGTAATAAACAGAATAGAGGAAATCAGCTCTAATATACATAATTTAGGTATACATACTGGTCAGCGAGCCCATCGTAAGTCCAAGTTGTCGGTAAACGAGTACGTTGCTAAGTGAGGAGAGGCCGTATTGTACTGTAACTTTGATGTGGATTGTGGTACTGTAAATTTCTTGTGACAGTTATGGTATTGTACTTCTGGTAGATGGTAGAGAGGGTACCAGTGTTGTGGTACATGATGTACTCTTCTACCAGCAGAATGTAGAGAGTACCAGTGCTGTGTTACATGATGTACTCTGCTACCAGTTGAATGCGGAAAGGTACCAGTGATGTGGTACATGATGTACTCTGCTACCAAAAGAACATAGGGTACTAGTGTTGTGGTACATCATGTACTCTGCTACCAATAGAACATAAAGAGGGTATCAGTGTTGTGATACATGATGTACTCTTCTACCAGTAGAAGGTGGAGTGGATCCTAGTGTTATGTACATAGTGTACTACCAGTAGAAAATAGTACATAGAACTTAATATGCTCTATGACCAGTAGTGTGTACAAAAAATAATTGTCTTCTAAAATAAGATGCATTGTACCTTAGTCTAAAAATAAGTTTTCGCAGTTTTCAAAATGTACAAAGATTGTTCCAGAGTACTTCATTACACATACTGTATTATATTTATTTGTTCATAAAATTGTTTTCGTAAAGTTGGCCAAAAATCGGAATGGACTACGAAATACTGCAGATAAATTATTCTGATATTAAGCAAAATTATTGTACTTAAGGTGAGTCTTCTCTTATGGAAAACTGCTCTTCCTCACGGCACGCATAACGGAGATAAAACACCTCAATTACTGGGAGCGCTTGAGGTTCCTAAACCTGTATTCCCTGGAATACAGGAGGGAGAGATACATGATTATATACACCTGGAAAATCCTAGAGGGACTAGTACCGAACTTGCACACGAAAATCACTCACTACGAAAGCAAAAGACTTGGCAGACGATGCACCATCCCCCCAATGAAAAGCAGGGGTGTCACTAGCACGTTAAGAGACCATACAATAAGTGTCAGGGGCCCGAGACTGTTCAACTGCCTCCCAGCACACATAAGGGGGATTACCAACAGACCCCTGGCAGTCTTCAAGCTGGCACTGGACAAGCACCTAAAGTCAGTTCCTGATCAGCCGGGCTGTGGCTCGTACGTTGGTTTGCGTGCAGCCAGCAGCAACAGCCTGGTTGATCAGGCGCTGATCCACCAGGAGGCCTGGTCACAGACCGGGCCGTGGGGGCGTTGACCCCCGGAACTCTCTCCAGGTAAACTCCAGGTACTTCTTCACCAAAATCAGGAAATGTGCATCACACTTTCTCAACAGGAACAGTGACACTGAAATGGAAACATCAGCCAACTATATTGTTCTACTTGTTACCAATGTAACATCAAACATATCTTTGACATTGAGAAGCGATCAACTTAAAATAGCTATAAACTCTTTGACCACCATCAGAGATTTGGTAAGAAATAGACAAACTGACAATTACCAGCGTAGGAGTCTACATCATCCCTTGTGGAGGATGTGATAAGAAGTATGTGGACATAACAGTGGGCAAGAGTGGTTGCTCGTCATGTCATCCGTGAAGCTAAACACGATTTCTAGTGGGGTTATATTTCTACCATTACTTAGGCTTCCTCTCTGAGTGCAGTTTGGAAAAAGGTACAGAAATTGAGTGGCAAAAACTCTCTAGACCCAGCTCCCATTCTTCAGGTTGCTGGTGTCAGCATTGCTCTCCCATCTTCGCATCAGGCAAACCTGTCTTACTCATGAGTATCTCACCCAGTTCCACTCTTTGAGAATTGTCAGGTTCCAGTTTCAATTTGCCATATTCTGTTGAACTGTCCTGTCCTTCATCGAGCACTCAGAATTTACCTCTGACATCATCACCGCTTTAACACCCTTACTTTATCTTCCCTCTTTGCTGATGGTCCCACCTTTGACTCGGACTCCCTCTTCAACTTTCTGATGGCAACTGTTCTATCACATAAACTTTGATAATACTTCCTTTAGCACTCCTCACAGCCCTTTCTAACTCTACCTCTGTTATCCTCCCCACCCCTGAACAACCACTGCCCTGCAGTGCTGTATGACCCTAGTGGGTTCAGCACTTCTTTTTGATTAAAATAATCTGAGAGAGTTCAAAAGCAGCAACTGGGACAATGCCTATGCCTAGCACAGAAGCAGGCAGGGCCACCTCATGAAATTTGAAGAAGCCAAAATAATTATATGTGAAAATGACCCACTCCATCAAAAGTGTTTAGTAGAAGCCAAGATAGCCATGATAGCAGTAACCAGTACCATCCTACAAAATTCTGATAGCTACACCATTTCTAAAGTCTTGGCAAATCAATCTTTACCCAACCTGGACAACGCCTTTAGCTGAAACTAGCCAATAGCATCATGTATGCTACTTCCATTGTAAAAAAAAACAAGCTGAACCACAGAACGCTACAGCCTACTGGCCTATTTGTATTTGTCCAACCTTTTTAAATATTAACCAATATGCTACCTCTAACGTTACTTTTATCCTATGCTCACGTGACCTTCTCCACTGTACATACTGTTTCCTCTACTTCTCTGTATTAGTAATAAAAAAAGTCACTGTAAAAATATTTCCTCAATAAATGTCTTGAACTGTATGTGTGTCTTTTTCTGCATACTATTTGATTAGAATAGATTTTTTATTTTGACAAATTACATGGTTGTACAGAGGACTATAATACAGTGGACCCCCGGTTAATGATATTTTTTCACTCCAGAAGTATGTTCAGGTGCCAGTACTGACCGAATTTGTTCCCATAAGGAATATTATGAAGTAGATTAGTCCATTTCAGACCCCCAAACATACACGTACAAACGCACTTACATAAATACACTTACATAATTGGTCGCATTCGGAGGTAATCGTTATGCGGGGGTCCACTGTAGTTGGGTGTATATCTCAAAAGCCCCTCTGTATGCTGAGCATTTCGAGCAAACTTAAAGATTAACTTAAGAGTAGTAAGGCAATAATACTTAGTTCATATGGTCATTAGATGAGTTAGAGTGAGTACCGGAGAATTTAATATTATATCAGGTGATGCTAGTACAGTAAGTCTAGTTCAGACTTTTTATACAACTGAATTAGTTAATAAAGATTACAGTATTACAATGTAACAATTTAAAACAATTTACAGTGTGATGTCTTACAGTTTAGTACTATTTAAAACAGTGAAATTTTGGTAATACAGTGGATCCCCGCATAACGATCACCTCTGAATGCGACCAATTATGTAAGTGTATTTATGTAAGTGCGTTTGTATGTGTATGTTTGGGGGTCTGAAATGGACTAATCTACTTCACAATATTTCTTATGGGAACAAATTCGGTCAGTACTGGCACCTGAACATACTTCTGGAGTGAAAAAATATTGTTAACCGGGGGTCCACTGTACAATGGAGCAATTTACATTATGATGTACTGTATTACAATTTACTATTTAAAACAGTGAAAAGAACAGACATGCTAATTTCAATGTAGTAAGTGGTTGAGCATTCATCAGTACAATATGAATAGCTTTTGAGAAACTGGTAGTGGTTAGGTATGGTTTGTCTGGTTAATTTTGGGTGATGAGGTGATTTCTCACTATACCCATAGCCAACACTGGGGCAATCAGGGCCACTTAGTGAAGCTTAGAGAAGCCAAGTTAATTATATGCAAAAATTATCTGTGCCTCTGAAAATGTTTATAGTCCTCCATAATAATACAGCCTCTCCTCACTTAATGATGGGGTTCCGTGCTTAAGACCACGTCAGTTAAATGAATTCGTCACTGAGGAGCATACTATAATGATAGTGAGCCTGAGTCGACTAATTTTCAATGCTTGGGTAGCACTGAAAATTAGGTTGGGCAAATATTTTGTTAGTGGGACAGATTGTGAAGAACTTGCCTAGTATGGGCCAACAGGCCTGCTGCAGTGTTCCTTTTATCTTATGTTCTTGTGTTCTTATATGGGCCAGTAAGCCTTTTGCAGTGTTCCTCCATTACGAATGCAAGATGGAACTTAGTCAGCCATTAATGAGTGTGTTTAATGCGTCCATCCTTACTGGTGTTGTGCCAGAGATGTGGAAGATGGCTAATGTGGTTCCTATATTCAAATCAGGGGATAAGTCCATTCCTTCAAATTATTTTATTTTATTTTTATTATCACACTGGCCTATTCCCACCAAGGCAGGGTGGCCCGAAAAAGAAAAACTTTCACCATCATTCACTCCATCACTGTCTTGCCAGAAGGGTGCTTTACACTACAGTTTTTAAACTGCAACATTAACACCCCTCCTTCAGAGTGCAGGCACTGTACTTCCCATCTCCAGGACTCAAGTCCGGCCTGCCGGTTTCCCTGAACCCCTTCATAAATGTTACTTTGCTCACACTCCAACAGCACGTCAAGTATTAAAAACCATTTGTCTCCATTCACTCCTATCAAACACGCTCACGCATGCCTGCTGGAAGTCCAAGCCCCTCGCACACAAAACCTCCTTTACCCCCTCCCTCCAACCTTTCCTAGGCCGACCCCTACCCCGCCTTCCTTCCACTACAAATTACCGTTCAATAAGCCTGACATCTATAGTGGGCAAATTATTAGAATCAATTATAGCTGACATTATTAGAAATCACCTTGAAGAGCATAATTTGGTTAATGAATCTCAGCATGGGTTCACGAGAGGTCGTTCCTGCCTAACAAATTTACTGACGTTCTTCAATAGAACCCCCTCAAGGAAGGTTCCTTGATGTTGGTGAGGGGCTCTTGATTTAGGGAATTGGATCTGTGCTCCAGTTCCCCGAATTAAGCCTGAATGCCTTCCACATCCCCCCCCAGGCGCTGTATAATCCTCCGGGTTTAGCGCTTCCCCCTTGATTATAATAATAATAATAATAATTCAATAGAACATTTCAGGAAGTAGACAGTGATAAAGAATGTGATATTGTTTATTTGGATTTTAGTAAAGCCTTCGATAGTGTACCTCATAAGAGACTCTTAAGAAAAGTGGCAGCTCATGGTATAGGAGGTAAAGTTCTAGCATGGATAGAGGCATGGCTTACCAATAGAATGCAGAGTTTCCATTAATGGAGTGAAATCTGAATGGGGATTAGTCACTAGTGGCATTCCACAAGGATCAGTTTTGGGCCCTCTGTTGTTCATAATTTACATTAATGACCTTGATGAAGGAATTACAAGTGACATGAGCAAATTTGCTGATGATGCAAAGATAAGCCATATGAACCATTCTGAGGAGGATTCTAATGAACTCCAGGAGGATTTGGACAAATTAATGTCTTAGTCACTTAGCTCAGTGGTGACCTGTACTTAGCTCTGTGAAGATCTGTCCAGTGTGTTCTCTGTGAATCTGCACAAGATGTCCTCTCTTGAGCAACTCTACCAGCAGCTAAAAGAGGAGCATAGGGTTGCTAAGCTTGAGATACAGCAATTGACGGAGGAAAACAAGAGGATTCAAAGTAATCCTCCTGTTGTGAGTCCTCAGGTCAAGAGAGGAACCAGGTCAGTGGCCGGCCAACATGGAATGAAGCTGAAAATCAAGAAGACTGTTGGAGTGGCGGAAACAAGGAAGATCCAGAAGACTGCTGGTGAGACTTCCAATCCATTTTCAGTGCTATCCGACGAATGTGTGTTGTCTACTGGAAACGTCACAATGAGTACCAAGGAATCATTGGCAGAGGAGGGTGAGTCAACAACCCTTGAAACCCCAATGAAGACCATTGAGAACGTAACTATGAACTCCACCAGTGACGATAAGAACATTGTTTTAGTTGGGGACAGTCAAGTGAAATTTATGGATAGGGCATTTTGTCTTAGGGACAGGAAGAGGAGACAGTAATTCTAGGGGACTTAACTGTAGAACTTTAGTAATACTGATTGGAATTTTCTGACTGGGAATTTAGAATCTAACGACTTTTTAGAAGTGGTTTGGAATTGTTTCTTGAACCAGTTTGTGACAGAACCTACAAGGGGAAATAACCTGCTTGACTTAGTTCTGGCAAACAAGGAATCCCTTGTTAATAATTTAGAAGTTTCAGAGGAACTGGGTGCTAGCGACCACAAATCAATTACATTTAGCATTGAATGGAAGTATAATAGTAGGGATAACTCAGTAACAGTCCCAGATTTTTGCTTAGCAGATTACGATGGGCTTAGAGAACACTTATCATCTGTTGACTGGGGTAACGAAGAGAGCTATCAGAGTTTAAATCAATTATCCTACCCATCTTTGTGTCATCAGCGAATTTGCTCATTTCACTAGTAATTCCCTCAAGATCATTGATATATATTATAAACAACAACATGCCTAAGACTGAGCTGCCACTTTGTTTAACAGTCTTTGGTGTGGAACTCTATCAAAAGGCTTACTAAACTATGAGTAAATAATATCAAATTCTTTATCGCGATCAACAGCCTCAAAATCTTTTCTGAAGCAACAGAAGTCCAGTGGTAAAGCAACAGAAGTCCAGAGTCATACTGCAGCTTTATACATCATTAGTAAGGCCTCACCTAGATTATGTAGCTCAGTTCTGGTCTCCATATTACAGAATGGACATAAATTCGTTAGAAAACATTCAGCGTAGAATGACTAAATTAATACATAGCATTAGAAATCTTCCTTATGAAGAAAGATTGAAGACTCTTAAGTTACATTCACTTGTTAGACGAAGAATGAGGGGAGACCTGATCGAAGTGTATAAGTGGAAGATAGGTATTAATAAAGGGGATATTAATAAGGTCTTGACTTGGGAGTCATGGTGAGCAGAAATCTAAAGCCAAGGCAGCAGTGCCTCAGTGTGCGCAACAAGGCCAACAGATTACTTGGATTTATCTCAAGAAGTATAAGTAACAGAAGTTCAAAAGCTATTTTACAGCTCTATACATCACTAGTGAGGCCTCATTTAGATTATGCTGCTCGGTTTTGGTCCCCTTACTACAGGATGGACATAGACTCATTAGAGAACATACAGAGAAGAATGACTAAAATGATTTACTGTGTAAGGAACCTCCCGTATGAAGATAGACTTGGAAATATAAACACATATGCAGTATAATGTGATCCTTTATTGACTACGTTTCGCCCACACAGTGGGCTTTTTCAAGTCACAAACAGATCTACCTGGGGTGAACGAACGAACGAAAGTTCAGGTAAGATCCCAAATGGGACGAGAGGGGAAGACGGGACAGACGAAGAATAGTGCTGGAGAGGAGTGTTCTTAGTCGTAGAAATAGAGCCAGGGCTTAACCCAGCAGCGAAGGAGATCGTGGGACAGATACTGAGAAGAGAAATTCAGGCTCTTCTGTTGGGACTCCGGTGGGGTGAGCGGGGAAGAAGGGACATGCGACGTTTAGCGCTAGAGAGGAGTGTAGAACTGGGCCATGTCTTAACCCAAAAGCTAAGGCGAATATGGGTCAGAGAATAGTACCTGTCATAGAAGGTACCTGTCAGCGAATCTAAGGTTATTTGTAAATAGGGTTAGGAGCAGGATCATGCAAGGAGTAGAAAAGGTTGTGTTGGTTTGTGGGTCTGCGAATGTCTTCGTCAAGGAGAGAGGTCCAGTAGTCATGTCGTGTCTCAAGTTTATCTATCTGTCTGTCACTGAGCGTCTTCCAGTGCAGATTCAGCGCAGGGATGTCTAACTGGGCATGGAGAGAATCGCTTGTGGCGAAGTCCTCCCATCCGACATCAAGCACCCAGCGCAGTGCCTTGTTCTGGACACGCTGCAGTTTAAGTAAGTTTGTTTTTGATGCAAGAGAGAGGGCTAGAGGAGAGTAAGTTATCAGAGGACGTATTAGGGATTTGTAGAGGTGTAGTTTGGTGCGTTGACAGGCATGTTTCAGTTTGTAGAGGCCTGCAAGGGCCTTACTAGCTATTGCATGCCTTGAGTGAATGTGTCCATGTAAACGAAGAAGGTAGTCAAGATTAACGCCAAGGACAGTGACAGATTGTGTGATAGGGAAGTAAGTGCGGGTGTCAGCTGTTCTGAGTTCGACAGGTAATGGAGGATCACGTTTCCTGTAGTTAAAGTATGTAATGCTGGATTTAGCTGCATTGGTTTTGATCCTCCATTTTTGTTCCCAGATGGCTATCCTGTCGACCTCATTTTGTGTTTTGTGTGTGAGTGTATCTGTATTGGCATGAGTGATAAGTTGTGTAATGTCGTCTGCATAGGCTAGTGTGATGGAGTTGTGGTGTACAGGTGTTGGAATGTCGTTAGTGTATAAAATGTAGAGGGTAGGGGAGAGGACAGATCCCTGGGGTACTCCGGCATTTAGTGTGAAGTAGTCAGAGTAACAGCCTTGGAATTTTATTCTCATGGTACGGCCATCTAGGAAGTTGCAGAGGAGTTTACGAGTATTGAGAGGCAGGTTGAAGTTAGTGCAGAGTTTATACTTGAGCACTTGGTGCCAGACAGTGTCAAAGGCTTTTTCAACGTCTTTTGCAACCAGGGCTGTCCTGTTTCTTTGTTTTGTGTTGATGTGGATGTAGTTGAGAATGGTGTTAACGGCATCCTGTGTGGATCTGTGTGTTCTGAAGCCAAACTGGCCATCTGAAAGTGGAGAATTGTGTTCCAGGTATCTGCGAAGGCGATGATTAATGAGTTTTTCAAAGAGTTTTCCTAAAGTTTCGAGGAGGCTGATAGGGCGATAGTTTCTGGGGTCAGAGTGGTCTTTATTGGGTTTAGGAAGGAGGATAGCAGGAGCAGCTTTGAAGAGGGAAGGGAAGAATCCAGAGGCAAGGGAGGCATTGAGGATGTCAGCAGGTCCCTCTCTAGCCATTCGTCTCACCACCTTAGTTCCACTACTACTACTACCACCTCTAGATACAAAAGATGAGGTAATCAGTCCCTCAGCCTTGGAGGTGGTGTTTACAGCATCATGGTGGATCGAATCATGGCTCACAGACAGGAAGCAAAGAGTGTCCATAAATGGGGTTAAATCCGAGTGGGGATCAGTAACAAGTGGCGTTCCACAGGGATCAGTCTTGGGCCCGTTGTTGTTTATAATATATATCAATGATCTTGATGAAGGAATTACTAGTGATATGAGCAAATTCGCCGATGACACGAAGATAGGTAGGATAATTGATTCAAACGTAGATGTTAGGGAACTTCAGGAAGATTTAGACAAACTCTACTCTTGGTCAGAAAAGTGGCAGATGCAGTTCAATGTAGATAAATGCAAGGTTCTGAAGCTCGGGAGTGTCCATAACCCTAGCACTTATAAGTTAAATAATGTAGAACTTAGCCATACAGATTGCGAAAAGGACTTGGGGGTTATGGTAAGCAGCAACCTTAAACCAAGACAGCAATACCTAAGCGTACGTAATAAGGCAAATAGATTACTGGGATTTATATCAAGAAGTGTAAGCAACAGAAGTCCAGAGGTCATACTGCAGCTTTATACATCATTAGTAAGGCCTCACCTAGATTATGCAGCTCAATTCTGGTCTCCATATTACAGAATGGACATAAATTCGTTAGAAAACATTCAGCGTAGGATGACTAAATTAATACATAGCATTAGAAATCTTCCTTATGAAGAAAGATTGAAGACTCTTAAGTTGATAAATTAGACACATGTGCAACTCTTGGGTATCTTTATTGAGGAAACGTTTCGCCACACAGTGGCTTCATCAGTCCATTCAAAGGAGAATCTTGAAGAACAGGAGGAGAATGAGGTAATCAGTCCCTCAACCTTGAGTCGATGTGGTCAGTCCATCAATCTTTAATAGAATACGGCATACGTGCTGAGAAGGAGCTTATAAACCGTTGGCAGGAGAGGTGTCACATTTGTTCAATGTTGAAGTAGGTCGTGCCCAAGAATTAGGTAAGACACATATGCAACAGTTAGACAACTTTATTCCGAAACGTTTCGCCTACACAGTAGGCTTCTTCAGTCGAATACAGAAAGTAGGCAGGAACAGTAGAGATGTGAAGACGATGTAATCAGTCCATCACCCTTGTAGTCGTAGAATTTGAGGTTGTCAGTCCCTCGGCCTGGAGAAGTTCAGTTCCATAGTCAGGAGCTATCTGAAGATCAAGCGACAGTGCGGAGACTTAAATACTGTCGGAAGGAGAGGTGCAGAGTAGTAGTAGTAGTAGTGAGAATGTAACCACTGAGAGGTCATGTCCCTCTCAGATCCAACACTTCTCACTTGAAAAGCTTGTCCAAGGTGTTTTCTGTACCAAGATGCCATGTGTTGCAGTGTTTGACAAGATGAACATCAAAATGGTGAACTTCTCCAGGCTGAGGGACTGACAACCTCAAATTCTACGACTACAAGGGTGATGGACTGATTACATCGTCTTCACATCTCTACTGTTCCTGCCTACTTTCTGTATTCGACTGAAGAAGCCTACTGTGTAGGCGAAACGTTTCGGAATAAAGTTGTCTAACTGTTGCATATGTGTCTTACCTAAGAACATAAGAACATAAGAATGTAGGAACACTGCAGAAGGCCTACTGGCCCATACGAGGCAGGTCCTTATCAAAACGACATCTACCTAAAGCTACTCAAGAAACAACTCCCGCACCCCCCAACACCAATCAAACCCAGCCCCTCCCGCTCATATATTTGTCCAGTCTCTTCTTAAAGCTACCCAAGGTCCTAGCCTCTATCACCCCACTGGGAAGACTGTTCCACGCATCTACAACTCTGTTAGAAAACCAGTACTTACCTATGTCCTTTCTAAATCTAAATTTATCCAACTTAAATCCATTATTCCTGGTTCTTACCTGGTTCGACACCCTCAGTACTTTATTAATGTCTCCCTTGTTTATGCCCGTCATCCACTTATACACTTCAATGATATCTCCCCTCATAAGAACATAAGAACATAAGAATGTAGGAACACTGCAGAAGGCCTACTGGCCCATACGAGGCAGGTCCTTATCAAAACGACATCTACCTAAAGCTACTCAAGAAACAACTCTACGCCTCTCCAGAGAGTGGAGATTTAAGGCTTTAAGTCTATCTTCATACGGGAGGTTCCTTACACAGTAAATCATTTTAGTCATTCTTCTCTGTATGTTCTCTAATGAGTCTATGTCCATCCTGTAGTAAGGGGACCAAAACCGAGCAGCATAATCTAAATGAGGCCTCACTAGTGATGTATAGAGCTGTAAAATAGCTTTTGAACTTCTGTTACTTATACTTCTTGAGATAAATCCAAGTAATCTGTTGGCCTTGTTGCGCACACTGAGGCACTGCTGTCTTGGCTTTAGATTTCTGCTTACCATGACTCCCAAGTCTTTTTCACATTCTGTATGACCAAGCTCTACTTCACCTAGATTATAGCTTCGAGGGTTATTTTCATTACCAAGGGCAAGTACCTTACACTTATCCACATTAAACTTCATCTGCCATTTCTCAGACCAAGACATTAATTTGTTCAAATCGTCCTGGAGTTCATTGATATCCTCCTCAGAGTGAATTATACGGCCTATCTTTGTATCATCAGCAAACTTACTCATGTCACTAGTAATCCCTTCATCAAGGTCATTAATGTAAATTATGAACAAGAGAGGGCCTAAAACTGATCCTTGTGGAACGCCACTAGTGACTAATCCCCATTCAGATTTCACTCCATTAATGGTAACTCTCTGCTTTCTATTGGTAAGCCATGCCTCAATCCATGCTAGAACTTTACCTCCTATACCATGAGCTGCCACTTTTCTTAAGAGTCTCTTGTGAGGTACTCTGTCGAAGGCTTTACTAAAATCCAAATAAACAATATCATATTCCTTATCACTGTCAACTGCCTCAAATGTTCTATTGAAGAACGTCAGTAAGTTTGTCAGGCAGGAACGACCTCTCGTGAATCCATGCTGAGATTCATTTATCAAGTTATGCTCTTCAAGGTGACTTCTGAAAGTTAAGACACATGTGCAACATCTGGATATCTTTATTGTAGTAGACGTTTCGCCATCCAGTGGCTTTATCAATACAGATTCTAGGACATAATAGGAAGACAGTAGAACTATATACAAAAGATGAGGTAATCAGTCCCTCGGCCTTGGAGTTAGTGTTCACAGCATCGTGGTGGAGGAGAGTCTCCTCCACTTCCTACCAAAACCTAACCTTTTTCCCGGACGCAGTAGATGCTACAGGATGCCCTGGTGCCAGAGGCACCAGGAGCCTTTGGAGGAAGGTGTCTGAGGAGAGTTTTAATGTCTGTGTTGGTGAAAGGAGTGTCGAGTTCTTGGGAGGAGGTAAGAGTGTCTAGATGTATGTGGCTGTCTGGTGTTGTTTCTTGTGTGTGTGCAGTGTTCCAGTGTTCTATGTTCTGAATGTGTTGAATAACGTTAGGGTGAGGTGGGTGAGCGTGGAAGATGTTCTCCCAGATGTGTTTGAAGATGTTGGTAGCAGCCTGTGGGTCTGAGATGTGTGTGTTGTTGTGGGTGATGTGTTTGAATTTGTTGGTGGGAGTAGTGCCTCTGATTTTTTTGATAAAGTTCCAGAAGGCTTTAGTGTTTTTAACACGCTGCCTGTCCGCTTGTTGTATTAGTCGTGACCAGTGATTGTTGTGGTCTTGGTCTAAGCTGTGTAAAATGTTGTTTCTAAGGTAAGTGAGATCTAATCGGACTTGATTAAATCTATGTGTGTTGTAGAGGAAGCGGTTGTGGTAGCAGATAATTAGTCTTCTTGTTCTGAGTGACGGTTTGAAGGAATAACGAGTGGTGTGAGTTTTCTTTGGTATTGCGATGTTGGCTGCTTGTGTAATGGTGTCCTGGATGAGATCAAGTTGAGTATCGATGTCAGAGATAGGTTTGTTGTTGTAGTCATAGGTGAGGTTAATATTGTCTATGTGTTGTTTGAAAGCATCCCAGTCAGCGTTCTTGTAGGAGAATGAAGGTGTGGTTGGAATGAGGATAGGGTTGGAGGAGATGTGTAAGATGACTGGGATGTGATCAGAGCCTGTAATAGGGCCAGGTGAGATGTAGTGTTGAAATAGAGAACTGGCTCGGTTTGCCAGAATGATGTCTGGATTGCCTTGGCCCGTGTGGTTGAAGAAGGTATTGAAGTCTGGGCCAAGATGAATTAGGTGTTTATGGTTTGTGAAGTTGAGTAATTGGTGACCAAGTTGGTTGTTACTCGTGTGATGAAAGGCAGTGTGTTTGGCATTCATGTCAGCTAGTTGGTAAGTTGGTGTGTTGGTGTAGTTGAAGACTAAGGAGAGGTCGTGTATGTTGAGAGTAGTGTTTGGGCGAGCATAGGTGGTGAAAAAGATAAAGGGGCCAAGGTGGGTGTGTATTCTGACCGCAAGACAGTGTTGGTGAATAAAAGGGATTGGGAGAAATTCATGTTTTATGTTGGAATTGACAAGGATGGCAACCCCATCGTGGGGATCATAGGGGGACTGTAGTGCAGTATAACCATAATGGCGGATACATTGAGGGGCTTTGAGGCAGGTACTGTTTAGCAAAACAATATCTGGCCTCTCTGCTTCAAGGAGCTCGGCCAGTAGGTGTCTAATTGTAAAGTAAGAACGTACGTTGAACTGAATCGCCTTAAACGTGATTTAATGGTTTCGTCTTAGCAAAGTTAATGTCGGGGGAGGAGTTTGGATTAAAGCCCGTGATAGTGGTGCCATCAGTGGATGTGTGTTTGTAGGTGCTACGGACCCGTTTCCTGGAGGGGGAGGAAGAGATGGATCTGTTTTTATGTTCTTTGGTCTGTCCGTTAGAAGTTGGGGTAGGTTTAGGTTTGAGTGGATTTTGTCTGGAGGAGGTGGAGTTGGACCTGGATGAGGTTTTGGTTGTGGTGGAGTGGGCGAAGGTGGATGCAGAGGAAGTGGAAGTTTTGGTAAGCTGTGAGGAAGTGGAAGCTTTGGAAGGGGATGAAGTGGGTAAGGAAGTGGGGGGAGGGGTGGTCGTAGCAGTAGCAGTAGGGGTGTTGGTGGGAGGTGTAGAAGTAGTGAAGAGAGATTTTGTTGACTTGATTGAACTCTGTGTTAACTTCAACTGTTTTTCCTTCAATAACAAGCTCTACAAACAAACCTACGGCATGGGAATGGGGTCCCCAATAAGTGCCGTCCTAGCCAACTTATACATGGAACACCTAGAGTCTGAACACTTCGCCAACATCATCCCTTCAAGCGTCACTTGGTTACGTTACGTGGACGATGTCCTCGTAATAACTCCAAAACGTTTTGATGTACGGGATCTTCAGGCAAGGCTCAACGCAGTTGAACCAGCGATTCAGTTTACACTAGAAGAAGAGTCCAATGACAAGCTACCTTTCCTCGACGTCCTCATTCACAAAGTAGACAACAACCTAAGATTTCAGGTTTATCGGAAACCCACCAATAAAAATGATCTCACACACTTCTATTCCAGTCAAGATACCAAGACCAAAAGAGGCATCATCATCGGGTTTTTCCTAAGAGCATACCGAATTTGTAGTCCTGAGTTTCTTGACGAGGAATGTACTTACATTCACCAAACATTCACTGAGTTACAATTTCCTTCTTTTTTCATCAAAGACTGCAAGAAAAGAGCTCTTCAGATCATCAATTCTCCACGCATCAACACCGCTCCCAACAAAGTTATAATTCTTCCCAACAGCCAGGTTGCACTAAACGTCTCAAAAGTACTTTCACAAGCTAACACCAGAGTCGCCATCGCTTCTACCACTTCAATAAAGGATCTAACCAGGACAAAACCCAAGCACCACGAACCAGTCAATGCAGGAGTTTACACTATACCCTGTGGAGGCTGTGACAAGATCTACGTAGGTGAAACAGCAAGAAACCTCGACACCCGCCTCAATGAACACATATACGCATGTAGGAACGACAACTTAAACAACGCCTGTGTACAACACCGAAATTCCACCAATCATCTTATGAAATTCAGAGACGCCCAATTAGTGATAAAAGAAAATAATTTCCGCACACGCAAGTGCCTTGAATCAGCACTGATCGCTGTTTCGAATACAATTAAACAAAACAACGGCAGCTTCACCATCTCCGAAGTCTTAGCAAGAATCCTCCTGAAAACAGTAAACCCTGCCATCACATAGTCTCTCCTGTTATACTACACAAAGCACAGAGAGTGAACACTGAAACAAGCTGCCTCATTCCAGTTTATATTTGTCCAACCTATTTTTATGTTACCCAAGTAATAGCTTTTATATCCTTTTACTCATGTACGAATTAATTGCTTTTGTCACTACCACTACTACTACTACTACTACCACTAGTGAACATCGAAATGGTACCTCACTAGTATTCACCTCACTCTGAGCCTTTATATACCCTCTGTGTCCATGTATTGTTTGTAATGGCTTGATAAAGCTCCTGGAGAGCGAAACGTTGCCACAATAAATGTCACATTGTGAACATCAAAATGGTATACAATACCGACAGGTTGTTAGGTAAGACACATATGCAACAGTTAGACAACTTTATTCCGAAACGTTTCGCCTACATAGTAGGCTTCTTCAGTCGAATACAGAAAGTAGGCAGGAACAGTAGAGATGTGAAGACGATGTAATCAGTCCATCACCCTTAAAGTCGTAGAATTTGAGGTTGTCAGTCCCTCGGCCTGGAGAAGTTCAGTTCCATAATCAGGAACTATCTGAAGATCAAGCGACAGTGCGGAGACTTAAATACTGTCGGAAGGAGAGGTGCAGGGTAGTAGTAGTAGTAGTAGTAGTAGTAGTAGTAGTAGTAGTAGTAGTGGTAGTGAGAGGCCACTGAGAGGTCATGTCCCTCTCAGATCCAACACTTCTCACTTGAAAAGCTTGTCCAAGGTGTTTTCTGTACCAAGATGCCACGTGTTGCAGTGTCTGACAAGATGAACATCAAAATGGTATACAATACCGACAGGTTGTTAGGTAAGACACATATGCAACAGTTAGACAACTTTATTCCGAAACGTTTCGCCTACATAGTAGGCTTCTTCAGTCGAATACAGAAAGTAGGCAGGAACAGTAGAGATGTGAAGACGATGTAATCAGTCCATCACCCTTAAAGTCGTAGAATTTGAGGTTGTCAGTCCCTCGGCCTGGAGAAGTTCAGTTCCATAGTCAGGAACTATCTGAAGATCAAGCGACAGTGCGGAGACTTAAATACTGTCGGAAGGAGAGGTGCAGGGTAGTAGTAGTAGTAGTAGTAGTAGTAGTAGTGGTAGTGAGAGGCCACTGAGAGGTCATGTCCCTCTCAGATCCAGTAGTAGTAGTAGTGGCCACTACCACTACTACTACTACTACTACTACTACTACTACTACTATTCTGCACCTCTCCTTCCGACAGTATTTAAGTCTCCGCACTGTCGCTTGATCTTCAGATAGTTCCTGACTATGGAACTGAACTTCTCCAGGCCGAGGGACTGACAACCTCAAATTCTACGACTTTAAGGGTGATGGACTGATTGCATCGTCTTCACATCTCTACTGTTCCTGCCTACTTTCTGTATTCGACTGAAGAAGCCTACTATGTAGGCGAAACGTTTCGGAATAAAGTTGTCTAACTGTTGCATATGTGTCTTACCTAACAACCTGTCGGTATTGTATACCATTTTGATGTTCATCTTGTCAGACACTGCAACACGTGGCATCTTGATACAGAAAACATATTGGACAAGCTTTTCAAGTGAGAAGTGTTGGATCTGAGAGGGACATGACCTCTCAGTGGCCTCTCACTACTACTACTACTACTACTACTACTACTTCTACTACTACCCTGCACCTCTCCTTCCGACAGTATTTAAGTCTCCGCACTGTCGCTTGATCTTCAGATAGTTCCTGACTATGGAACTGAACTTCTCCAGGCCGAGGGACTGACAACCTCAAATTCTACGACTTTAAGGGTGATGGACTGATTACATCGTCTTCTCTACTGTTCCTGCCTACTTTCTGTATTCGACTGAAGAAGCCTACTGTGTAGGCGAAACGTTTCGGAATAAAGTTGCCTAACTGTTGCCTATGTGTCTTACCTACCAACCTGTCGGTATTGTATACCATTTTAATGTTCACAACACAATCTATTCAAGATTGATGGACTGACCACATCGACTCAAGGTTGAGGGACTGATTACCTCATTCTCCTCCTGTTCTTGGAAATATAAACACAAATGCAGTATAATGTGATCCTTTATTGACAACGTTTCACCCACGCAGTGGGCTTTTTCAAGTCACACACGGATCTACCTGGGGTTGGAAGGTACGGGAGTATTTATAGTTCAGAACGTTGGGGTCAGGTGAAGATTGCTGCATCAGATGATCTACCGGGTGGGGTTATAGAGTCTTGGGTAGCTAGGCGGGGATATTGGACAAGTTGTGAGTAGACCTTCTGCAGTGTTCTATGTTCTTATGTGGGATAGCGATGAAGAAGTTTCTTGGCGAGTGGTTCAGCTATGTTATAGAAGCCATTGTTGAAATTGTTGAAATTGTTGGTTATAGAGATAAACGATGATTCCAGGATTCTTCTGTATTGAGTGTTGTCTTCTGTGGCTATAAGTCTTGAGTTTCTGTAGTTAATTAAATGGTTGTGTGAATTGCGATGTTGTACACAGGCATTCCTTGTATCGTCAGTCCTGCTTGCATATTGGTGTTCTGAAATACGTGTTTGGAGGTCTCTTGATGTTTCGCCCACATATAATTTGTTGCAGTCATTACAAGGGATTATGTATACCCCTGCAGAGGATGGAGGCTTGTCCTGTCTACTACTGGTGATGTCCTTGATGGTCGTGGTTGTGGAGGTAGATACTTGGAATGATGTTTTGGCAAAGATGTTGGAAACATGTTTGGCAATGGAGTTGGTGGGAAGGACTATGTATCTCTTCTCGGCAGTGTCTTCTCTGGGTGTGTTGAAGATGTTTAATGCTCGCCGTCTGCAGTCTCTGATGAAGTGACGAGGATAGTGGAGTTTGGAAAATACTTGTTCAATTATAGTGCATTCTTCCTCAAGGAACTCGTTGCTGCAGATTCTGAGTGCACGCAGGAAGAAGCCTATAATTACACCACGTTTGGTTTTGGTGTCGTGGTGAGAGTAGAAGTGGAGAAGATCGTTTTGGTTGGTGGGTTTTCGATAGACTTTAAAGGTTCGCCAGGACTGCACTGAGTGGCGAACCCATGGGTAGTCCAAAAGTCTGCTGAAAGAGGTGATTTTCGAAAGAGAAACACGTAAAGCTAACACATAGTTCAACGAACCTATACATGGAACATCTAGAAGCCGAACGTTTCTCCACCATTATTCCTTCGTCTGTCACCTGGCTCCGTTATGTTGACGACATTCTCCTCATAACTCCTATACGCTTCAACGTTCAAGCTCTCCAAGACAAGCTCAACCAGGTCGAGCCTTCAATCCAATTCACACTTGAAGAAGAAGTCGACAACACTCTTCCTTTCCTTGATGTTCTACTCTGCAAAGCTGACCACGAACTTCGTTTTAAAGTCTATCGAAAACCCACCAACCAAAACGATCTTCTCCACTTCTACTCTCACCACGACACCAAAACCAAACGTGGTGTAATTATAGGCTTCTTCCTGCGTGCACTCAGAATCTGCAGCAACGAGTTCCTTGAGGAAGAATGCACTATAATTGAACAAGTATTTTCCAAACTCCACTATCCTCGTCACTTCATCAGAGACTGCAGACGGCGAGCATTAAACATCTTCAACACACCCAGAGAAGACACTGCCGAGAAGAGATACATAGTCCTTCCCACCAACTCCATTGCCAAACATGTTTCCAACATCTTTGCCAAAACATCATTCCAAGTATCTACCTCCACAACCACGACCATCAAGGACATCACCAGTAGTAGACAGGACAAGCCTCCATCCTCTGCAGGGGTATACATAATCCCTTGTAATGACTGCAACAAATTATATGTGGGCGAAACATCAAGAGACCTCCAAACACGTATTTCAGAACACCAATATGCAAGCAGGACTGACGATACAAGGAATGCCTGTGTACAACATCGCAATTCACACAACCATTTAATTAACTACAGAAACTCAAGACTTATAGCCACAGAAGACAACACTCAATACAGAAGAATCCTGGAATCATCGTTTATCTCTATAACCAACAATTTCAACAATTTCAACAATGGCTTCTATAACATAGCTGAACCACTCGCCAAGAAACTTCTTCATCGCTATCCCACATAAGAACATAGAACACTGCAGAAGGTCTACTCACAACTTGTCCAATATCCCCGCCTAGCTACCCAAGACTCTATAACCCCACCCGGTAGATCATCTGATGCAGCAATCTTCACCTGACCCCAACGTTCTGAACTATAAATACTCCCGTACCTTCCAACCCCAGGTAGATCCGTGTGTGACTTGAAAAAGCCCACTGCGTGGGTGAAACGTTGTCAATAAAGGATCACATTATACTGCATTTGTGTTTATATTTCCATTGTGTCGGTATTTTATACCATTTATTTCCATCCTCCTGTTCTTCAAGATTCTCCTTTGTATGGACTGATGAAGCCACTGTGTGGCGAAACGTTTCCTCAATAAAGATACCCAAGAGTTGCACATGTGTCTAATTTATCAACATGTCGGTTCTCTGAACCATTCATCTACAAAGACTCTTAAGTTTCATTCACTTGTTAGACGAAGAATGAGGGGAGACCTGATCGAAGTGTATAAGTGGAAGATAGGTATTAATAAAGGGGATATTAACAAGGTCTTGAGGATATCTCTCCAAGAGAGAACCCGCAGTAATGGATTTAAATTAGATAAGTTTAGATTTAGAAAGGACATAGGAAAGTATTGGTTTGGAAATAGGGTAGTTGATGAGTGGAACAGTCTACCTAGTTGGGTTATTGAGGCTAGGACTTTGGGTAGTTTCAAATTTAGGTTGGATAAGTACATGAGTGGGAGGGGTTGGATTTGAGAGGGACTTGCACATCGGAGCTTGTTTCTTGGGTGGCATTGAAAATTGGGTTGGTCAAATGTTTGTTAGTGGGATGAATTGTAAAGGACCTGCCTAGTATGGGCCAACAGGCCTGCTGCAGTGTTCCTCCTTTCTTATGTTCTTATGTTCTTAAGTATAAGTAACAGAAGTCCAAAAGTTATTTTACAGCTCTATACATCACTAGTGAGGCCTCATTTAGATTATGCTGCTCAGTTTTGGTCCCCTTACTACAGGATGGACATAGACTCATTAGAGAACATACAGAGAAGAATGACTAAAATGATTTACTGTGTAAGGAACCTCCCGTATGAAGATAGACTTAAAGCCTTAAATCTCCACTCTCTGGAGAGGCGTAGAATGAGGGGAGATATCATTGAAGTGTATAAGTGGATGACGGGCATAAACAAGGGAGACATTAATAAAGTACTGAGGGTGTCGAACCAGGTAAGAACCAGGAATAATGGATTTAAGTTGGATAAATTTAGATTTAGAAAGGACATAGGTAAGTACTGGTTTTCTAACAGAGTTGTAGATGCGTGGAACAGTCTTCCTAGTGGGGTGATAGAGGCTAGGACCTTGGGTAGCTTTAAGAAGAGACTGGACAAATATATGAGTGGGAGGGGCTGGGTTTGATTGGTGTCATGGGGTGCGGGAGTTATTTCTTGGGTAGCTTTAGGTAGATGTCGTTTTGATAAGGACCTGCCTCGTATGGGCCAGTAGGCCTTCTGCAGTGTTCCTACATTCTTATGGTTATGTTCTTACATGAGTTAATAGAATTATCAAAGCTTATTCCTTGGGTAGAACTGAAAATTGAGTTGGGCAAACATTCTGCTAGTGGGATGGATTGTGAAGGACCTGCCTAGTATGGGCCAACAGGCCTACTGCAGTGCTCCTTATGTTCAGTTACCCTACATGGCAGACTATCCCTAAACTCTTTCCTCCTAAATAACAAGCTGCCAGTTTTTTTGTGAGGATCAGTCCCATTATTGGGAGTGATTATGTCGGAGGATCTCACCTTCAAGGACCATAACATTGTATCAATCGCATCTGCTAGGAAAATGACAGGATGGATAATGAGAACCTTCAAAACTAGGGAGGCCAAGCCCATGATGACACTCTTCAGGTCACTTGTTCTATCTAGGCTGGAATATTGCTGCACTCTAACAGCACCTTTCAAGGCAGGTGAAATTGCCGACCTAGAAAATGTACAGAGAACTTTCACGGCGCGCATAACGGAGATAAAACACCTCAATTACTGGGAGCGCTTGAGGTTTCTAAACCTGTATTCCCTGGAACGCAGGAGGGAGAGATACATGATTATATACACCTGGAAAATCCTAGAGGGACTAGTACCGAACTTGCACACGAAAATCACTCACTACGAAAGCAAAAGACTTGGCAGACGATGCACCATCCCCCCAATGAAAAGCAGGGGTGTCACTAGCACGTTAAGAGACCATACAATAAGTGTCAGGGGCCCGAGACTGTTCAACTGCCTCCCAGCACACATAAGGGGGATTACCAACAGACCCCTGGCAGTCTTCAAGCTGGCACTGGACAAGCACCTAAAGTCAGTTCCTGATCAGCCGGGCTGTGGCTCGTACGTTGGTTTGCGTGCAGCCAGCAGCAACAGCCTGGTTGATCAGGCGCTGATCCACCAGGAGGCCTGGTCACGGACCGGGCCGCGGGGGCGTTGACCCCCGAAACTCTCTCCAGGTAACTCCAGATAAATATACGAGTGAAAAGGATTTGGTTTTATTAGGACCTGAGGCATTGACGTGGATTTAAATTGGATAAATTTAGATTTAGAAAGGACATAGGTAAGTACTGGTTTTCTAACAGAGTTGTAGATGCGTGGAACAGTCTTCCCAGTGGGGTGATAGAGGCTAGGACCTTGGGTAGCTTTAAGAAGAGACTGGACAAATATATGAGTGGGAGGGGCTGGGTTTGATTGGTGCCATTGGGTACGGGAGTTATTTCTTGGGTAGCTTTAGGTAGAGGTCGTTTTGATAAGGACCTGCCTCGCATGGGCCAGCATGAGAGAGGTTAGGTGCAATCTGTTCTATAAATGGAAGAGCGTCATCATCATTGTTTAGTGTTCTTTAGACCGTGTGTCAGGCTGTTAGTAGAGGACTAGGAAAAGACCAGAATGGTAGACATTAACATGAAGTCGCTTCCCAGCGTCCATATAACCATAGATCCCAATTATATTTCTGATAATGAAAAAACACTCAGTGACGCTGAATCATCCCGTTTAAATCCAGACTTCTTGAGAGGTGAGTTATATTTTGTGTATTTGTAAACTGTTCACAAAGCCAACATTTGCTAATGTTTATTGTTGTGACGTTTAACCTTCCCGTATGTTAACATAAGAACGTAAGGAGGAACACTGCAGCAGGCCTGTTGGCCCATACTAGGCAGGTCCTTTACAATTCATCCCACTAACAAACATTTGACCAACCCAATTTTCAATGCCACCCAAGAAATAAGCTCTGATGTGCAAGTCCCACTCAAATCCAACCCCTCCCACTCATGTACTTATCCAACCTAAATTTGAAACTACCCAAAGTCCTAGCCTCAATAACCCAACTAGGTAGACTGTTCCACTCATCAACTACCCTATTTCCAAACCAATACTTTCCTATGTCCTTTCTAAATCTAAACTTATCTAATTTAAATCCATTACTGTTGCGTAAGTGTTTCAACTCATCAGTTTTCGAAACCATTGATCACTTAATATTTTTCAGAGGAACCAACAACGTCACCTGCGGGAGGTAGCAATAACGATGGAAAATCTCTAGACCGAAATCCATTGGTACGCGTTGGTATACCTTTCTATGGTGTATACCGAGACGTCAGGGACCGCTACTCACAGTATCCCTCTGACATTATTGATGGTTTAAATGGCCAAGTTGTTGCTGCCGCCATCTTTATTTTCTTTGCCGCCCTTTCCCCTGCCATCACCTTCGGTGGCATGTATGGTAAGACGTCTCTAACACAACTCGTTCTTAACTCTCACTATAATTTGCATATTTTGTACTTTTTGCAAGAAAGTATTAGAATAATTTGTTTATTTTAATTAATTCCTGGTATACATTTTTTTAACCCAGCTGATAAAATGAATAACGACATCGGAGTTGGGGAATGTCTGTTGCTGTCTAGCGTAAATGGCGTCATTTTTGCCCTGTTTGCTACTCAACCTCTTCTGATAGTCGGCGCTACTGGTCCTCTTATGGTCTTTGATATCAGCCTATATACCGTAAGTCTTTCCATGTTGATAACAACACATATGTTCAATACTTGATTATCTTAATAACAACACATTAGACCAAATAACAAGACATTAGACCAAATAACAAGACATTAGACCAAATAACAAGACATTAGACCAAATAACAAGACATTAGACCAAATAACAAGACATTAGACCAAATAACAAGACATTAGACCAAATAACAAGACATTAGACCAAATAACAAGACATTAGACCAAATAACAAGACATTAGACCAAATAACAAGACATTAGACCAAATAACAAGACATTAGACCAAATAACAACACTCGTTGGTGATGGTAATAAAGTTGGTAGAATTACCCACAATATGTAAAGTAAAAGGACACAAGTGCAACTAATGTGACATTTTATTGTGTCAACGTTTCGCTTGACAAAGCTCCTGGAGAGCGAAACGTTGCCACAATGAAATGTCACATTAGTTGCACTTGTGTCCTTTTACTTTACAACACTTGTTGGTCCTTATAGCCATTTATCTACTCAGATAATTCTGTTATTTAAGTTATACAGAAATCTTGTAAATATTTTTAATTATATTGCCATGAAATAAGGAAAATGTAATTGACTTACGTGTTTTCTCTTCCTAGTTCTGCAAGACATTTGAGGTGGACTTCCTGTCCATGAGAGTGTGGATTGGTTTCTGGATGACGATCACTGCCTTGATAGTTGTTGCCACTGAAGCTGTGTTCCTGGTGAGGAACATCACCAGGTTCACTGAGGAGATCTTCGCCTCTTTAGTCAGCCTTATCTTCGTTTACGAAGCCATTGCGAAGATGGTGAGAATTTTCAAGGACCATCCGCTCCTGGAGAAGTATAGCCATGGTGATCATGGCTCTAATGCAACGTAAGTTATTACCGTTTTCGTGAATTTATCTGAAGTGATGGTGTTTAGATAGCAACTAAAACATTATGGTCAAACACTGTTGTTTGTTGAACAAATTTTAGAGTAATGAGCAATTCACACTTCCACACCCGGTCACAACTGTAGTGAGTTATTGGTGCAAATGTTGATTGTTGAGTCTCTCTCTCTCACACACACACACACACACACACATACAAATTCATACACACACACACATAAACACACACACACACACACACACACACACACACACACACACACACACACACACACACACACACACACACACACACACACACACACACACACACACACACACACACACACACACACATTAATGCTCTCAACTCATTAAGCATAAATTGTGGCATGCTTGTGTCAGAAGCCAGACACAGGTATGGTAGGATTGTGGACAGTGGAGTCAGAGTGCACATGCTGTGGATCCCATCTCACATTGGTCTTCAGATGCATGATAGAACTGATAAATTGGCTAAGCTGTATGCTTTCAAAGAGGGAGTAGATTACAATCTTGGCTTGTCAGGTAGTAGTTTGAGAACAATAATACGAAAAGAACTTCAGCTGAATTTTATGGACTTAAGGCTCAGGGAGATTGACACCAGTGAGTCCATCTATCATCATTCTATCATGCAGGAGTTTACATGTAGAGATTACAGAGTGTATCACATGTCTATGGTGCATCCAACAAAATAAGCAGACTCTTGGATGTCACTACCGCCCGGCTCCGGCTGGGTTACAAGTATCTTTGGCAGATTAAATCACCACCACCACACTGTTCGTGTTGTATTTATCTTCAGGTTTAACAAAACTCACGATTTTAAAGTATAAACATACAATATTTATATTCTTTTCAGATTGTATGTTAATAACAGCAGTGAGACGTCGCTACCTAACAGCATCAACAGCACTACAGAAGAGCTCCTGAAAGTAACTGCCCAGCCCAACACAGCTCTTCTTTCCCTTATACTCATGCTGGGGACCTTCATTGTCGCTATTAAGCTTAAAGACTTCCGCAACTCCAAATTCTTAAAGAGAGGCGTGAGTTGTAGTTAATTTCTATTCCTTACTGTTTATTTTCAACGCATAAAATTGTTAATGTATATTTACTAAGCCCGTTAATAGCCGTAATCAATATTATTCACATCCGTCAATATTCTTGTTGGACAGATACGTCGATCTCTGGGAGACTTTGGTGTTCCTATAGCCATTTTCCTCATGGTGCTGCTGGACTACCTCATTAAGAACACGTACACCGATAAGTTGACAGTGCCCGAAGGAATTCAACCATCCAACCCTGAAGTCCGTGGCTGGTTGATCAACCCAATGGGCCAGGAGAGTCCACTGCCGGTCTGGACGATGTTCGCCGCCGCTCCAGCTTCCATGCTCTTGTTCTTCCTCGTCTTCCTTGAAGATAATATTTGTCAGTAAGTTATGGTGTGTTTTAAAAGTGTATAAACGTGTAAAAGGTCGGAATATTTGATATGTGATAATTTGAATATATGATAAATTTAGATACAGATATATACTGGGATTAATTTCATACAGAGAGAATTTTTTGTGAACATCAATGGTTGTCCAGTAATTATTATTATAATCAAGGGGAAGCGCTAAACCCGGAGGATTATACAGCGCCTGGGGGGGATGTGGAAGGCATTCAGGCTTAATTCGGGGAACTGGAGCACAGATCCAATTCCCTAAATTAAGGAACCTTCCTTGAGGGGGGTTGTCCAGTAAAAAGACAGCAAATGCCCTTCACCGAAGTTGACAATGATAATTGCTATTCCAGAACTGTACAGTTTAATAATTTCTCTCTCTCTCTCTTTTTAGTTTGATTCTGAGCAAGCCAGAGCGCAAGATGGTCAAAGGTACAGGTTTCCATTGGGATCTTTTTCTGTCTTGTTTCATTAACTTGATTTCTGGACTCTTGGGAGCTCCCTTCATGGGACCAGCTTGTGTCAGGACTGTGTCCCACACTGCAGCTCTGACCATCACCACACCTGCTTCCTACCCTGGAGAATCTCCAAAAATTCAAGGTGTCAGAGGTATGTGAAGGTGTCTGGTGTGTAATTGTGAAGGTGTCTGGTGTGTAATTGTGAAGGTGTCTGGTGTGTAATTGTGAAGGTGTCTGGTGTGTAATTGTGAAGGTGTCTGGTGTGTAATTGTGAAGGTGTCTGGTGTGTAATTGTGAAGGTGTCTGGTGTGTAATTGTGAAGGTGTCTGGTGTGTAATTGTGAAGGTGTCTGGTGTGTAATTGTGAAGGTGTCTGGTGTGTAATTGTGAATGTGTCTCAATAAATCAGATTTAAATTGTGCATAATTTGGATAACTAATAATTATTCATTTGCTTAAAGTCAGTTTTAATCAGTCATTTTTTTTCGTGATAATATTAATATTAAAAGGGCAATAATATTAATATTAAAAGGGCAATACATTGTAAGGAATATTAGAATGTACTCGACATGTTTCTGTAATAATTTTTATCTGCCACCCCCCCCCTTTTTTTTTTCACAGAGCAGCGACTAAGCAGTTTTGTGGTGTCAATTTTAATAGGCCTATCTGTCCTGCTATCAAAAATTTTGAACCTGATACCAAAATCAGTTTTATTGGGAGTCTTCCTGTACATGGGTGTGGCTTCCACTGCTGGTATTCACCTCATTACAAGAACGATACTACTGCTGAAGCCAGTCAAGTACCATCCTGATACCCCCTTCGTTAGAAAGGTATTATACAATTCAGAATATCTATGTGGTATTCAGTATTACCAGGTTGCTGAAGACACATACGCAATAGTTAGGTATCTTTATTCCGGAACGTTTCGCCTACACAGTATGTTTCAGTCGAGTACAGAACTGTTTCAGATTTCTCCAGGCTGAGGAACTGACCACCTCAGAACTACGCCTTTACTAGTGATGGACTGATTTACATCTTCACATACTGCTTCTGCTAACTCCTCTGAAGATGCCTACTCTGTAGGCCTAAGGTTTCGGAATAAAGATACCTAACTCCCTCTCAAGAATAAGATAATTGTTCAATATTTAGGAAAACAGGGAACTAATTACTTCTTACTTGTTGTGTCGATAAACCCACTGGATGGCTAAACATTTGCAATAAACCCACATGTTGCACGTGTGTAATTCTTTATCGTGATGTTATTTACATAAATATCTGTGTAAAACTCCCGATTTATTCTTTACAGGTCGACACAGGAAAGATGCACATATTTACCATAGTGCAGTTACTGATGCTCGGCTTATTATGGGCAGTAACTCTGTCTCCAGCCTCCATCGCTCTGCCCTTCGTTCTCATCCTTCTCATTCCTCTGAGGCTCTATATTCTACCCCGTGTTTTCAGCAAAACAGAACTCAGTGCAGTAAGTTATCTTTCCATTTGCGTCTGATTTTATTTCTTTCTCGAAAGAATATTTCTTGATGCGACAAATCACGAAAGCCCCTGGAATTTCACTATTTTTTTTCACTGGATAGTTTGTATGTCGTGATTTCACCTGTTTACTGTTATCTTATTGCATCTCTCAGTCTATTAGTTACTAATCTTTCCTGATATCTTCTGCAATTCTCTAAAGCTTGATGGCACAGAATCAAACAGTGAGGGCGAGGATGAACCTGATTTCTACGAGGCTTCTCATGGACTTCCAGCCAACATCGACAACTGACCATCGCTGAGGTACAACAGACACGAAGTCGCCCCATCGCAGGAAGCATCGTTGAGAATCTTAGGCAAATCCCAAGAGAGCAATGTGTGATTTACTCCCTTTTAGGGCTCTGCTTTAGGTGACGACCCACAATAACTAGACTCACGAAATCGTAATGACACGATTGCAAACAAACCATACCACGGATGTGGCTTGAACCCGCGGTTCAAAACTCCAGACCGTCGCATTAGCGACGGTCTGGAGTTTTGAGACTCTCTAACCACGGGTTCAAACCCCGTATATTTCTGCTGCCCCAATCACCCCCCTTCCTTTTATGTTACATAACTTACCTCCTAAAGAATATATTAGCGAGCGAAAATCAATTGACAGCTCAACGAATTTATATTACATGGTAGGAAAGTAATGGAAATTTTTACGCTTAATTGTAGCAAGTCTGATAAGATTAGCGAGGTGTCTCACGATGGCGGCTTGACCCCTTTATCCTTGGAGGGGGCTCAGCCCCCTCAAAGCCCCCCAAATGAAAATAGCCATATTAGTAACACCGCTTCAAAACAAGTCCCTTAGCCCCTTTACAATCAGCCCCCAGAACTATCCCTTCCTATGGAAATTCCTGCGCCGCTCTTGGTATATTGTATATACCAAATTGACCGTATATACAGTTGTTGCATTATGTACATAGCCAGTTTATGTGAATCAGTATATATACGTTTTATAGGGTTTTTGTAAAAAAAATTATTTCAATTTATTCTGTCTTGATAATGTTAAAATTATAAATAAAAAAGTTATTTCGAGATTTTTTCTTTGTCTTTTTTGTGGGTTGACCACAGAATTAATGTCCACTATTTGCTGGTCAACAGCCTGGTTGATCAGATCCTGATGCACCATGAGGCCTGGTCACAGACCGGGCCGAGGGGGTGTTGACCCCTGGAACTCGAGGTATCTACAGGTATTTCCCACCTTTGTAGATGAATGGTTCAGGGAACCGATACGTTGATAAATTAGGCACATGTGCAACTCTTGGGTATCTTTATTGAGGAAACGTTTCGCCACACAGTGGCTTCATCAGTCCATACATAGGAGAAACTTGAAGAACAGGAGGAGAATGAGGTAATCAGTTGAGTAATAATTGAGTCGATGTGTTCAGTCCATCAATCTTGATGGACTGAACACATCGACTCAAGGTTGAGGGACTGATTACCTCATTCTCCTCCTGTTCTTCAAGTTTCTCCTACGTATGGACTGATGAAGCGAAACGTTTCCTCAAGAGTTGCACATGTGTCTAATTTATCAATTCCCACCTTCAGGACTCACGACCGGCAAACTAAATTGACTATATCTGTTCCTAAATTTAATCTCGGTTATGTATCACATACCTGGAACATCTTGTCTTCTGTTTATTCTCTCTGACTCACAAATGTCTACTGGAAGCTTAAATCCCTAACTATTTAATTGTTTTCTTGCATCTCAGCTGCCGACCCTTCATGAGACGACTCTTCCTAAGACGACCCCTCCTCTGCCTTAATTAAAACCTCCAGTTGTGATATCCGCTACTGGATATTCCAGTTGTGATATCCGCTACTGGATTTTCTAGTTATGATATCCGCTACTGGATATTCCAGCTGTGATATCCGCTACTGGATATTCCAGTTGTGATATCCGCTACTGGAATTTCTAGTTGTGATATCCGCTACTGGATATTCCAGTTGTGATATCCGCTACTGGATTTTCCAGTTGTGATATCCGCTACTGGATATTCCAGTTGGGATATCCGCTACTGGATTTTCCAGTTGTGATATCCGCTACTGGATATTCCAGTTGTGATATCCGCTACTGGATATTCCAGTTGTGATATCCGCTACTGGATTTTCTAGTTGTGATATCCGCTACTGGATATTCCAGCTGTGATATCCGCTACTGGATATTCCAGCTGTGATATCCGCTACGCGGATTCCAGGAGTCTTCCAGCCTCCTCCTTACTTCACGTTTATATATCTGATCTTTATATATCTGATATATCGGTTATATATCTGATCTTCACAGAACCAACGGCCAACATGTCCACCTCCAAAATTTGCATATTTTTAGTTTATCTGTCCTCGCTTTTGATTGTCTTACGGCTTTGTTGTCCTCATCTCTAAGCTGCTTTCTATGTCAACTTTTTTCTTTACACCTTCCCATGTTCCTCCACTGTTTGCAGTGTCTCTTCAGAGCCTCTATGTTCAACATTGTCAGAAAGAAATACCAACTGTAATAAAGTTGTTAGGTAAGACACATATGCAACAGTTAGGTATCTTTATTATGAAACGTTTCGCCTACACAGTAGGCTTCTTCAGTCGAGTACAGAAAAGTTGATAGAAGCAGAAGATACTTGAAGACGATGTAATCAGTCCATCACCCTTAAAGTTTTGAGGTGGTCAGTCCCTCAGTCTGGAGAAGAGCATTGTTCCGTTGTCTGAAACAATATGGAGATGAAGTGACAGAATGGAGGGAATGAGAGGGACCTGACCTTTCACCGTCTGAGTTCTTACCTCTCCTAGTGGCCTACGTCTCACCTCTTGGCGCTATAAAAAGCTCCATCCTGTCACTTCATCTCCATATTGTTTCAGACAACGGAACAATACTCTTCTCCAGACTGAGGGACTGACCACCTCAAAACTTTAAGGGTGATGGACTGATTACATCGTCTTCAAGTATCTTCTGCTTCTATCAACTTTTCTGTACTCGACTGAAGAAGCCTACTGTGTAGGCGAAACGTTTCATAATAAAGATACCTAACTGTTGCATATGTGTCTTACCTAACAACCTGTCGGTATTTTATACCATTTTAATGTAATAAAGTTGGTAGAATTACCGACAATATGTAAAGTAAAAGGACACAAGTGCAACTAATGTGACATTTTATTGTGGCAACGTTTCGCTCTCCAGGAGCTTTATCCTGGAGAGCGAATCGTAATGGCTTGATAAAGCTCCTGGAGAGCGAAACGTTGCCACAATAAATGTCACATTAGTTGCACTTGTGTCCTTTTTTACTTTACAACAAATATCAACTATAACAATTCCCACTTTGTGGCCCGGTGGCCTGGTGGCCCGGTGGCCTGGTGGCCCGGTGGCCTGGTGGCTAAAGCTCCCGCTTCACACGCGGAGGGCCCGGGTTCGATTCCCGGCGGGTGGAAACATTTCGACACGTTTCCTTACACCTGTTGTCCTGTTCACCTAGCAGCAAATAGGTACCTGGGTGTTAGTCGACTGGTGTGGGTGGCATCCTGGGGGACAAGATTAAGGACCCCAATGGAAATAAGTTAGACAGTCCTCGATGACGCACTGACTTTCTTGGGTTATCCTGGGTGGCTAACCCTCCGGGGTTAAAAATCCGAACGAAATCTTATCTTATCTTATCTCTTATCTTATTTATTCTCCCACAACATTACTGTCCAAGACCCACTGGAAAATGTTCCAGTTTCTCTCTCTCTCTCTCTCTCTCTCTCTCTCTCTCTCTCTCTCTCTCTCTCTCTACCCATTCCACAATACGATTTTTTTAAATTCACAAACTTGACAAATACACACCCTTCCATAAGTTGCAAAAATAAAAACTAGTGTTCTGCTCCTATCCAAATGAACTTAATTTACTATGCTAGAAGTTGTATTTAGCTATTATCGCACATACCATAATAGCTGTGGGACAAAATGATCGTACTTATGGTATAATTATCGTAAATAACAAACAGGCACAATACCGTGACTGGAACGATACACAAATAACCCGTACATAAAAGAGAGAAGCTTACGACGACGTTTCGGTCCGACTTGGACCACTGACAAAGTCACACTGTGTGACTTTGTCAATGGTCCAATTCGGACCGAAACGTCGTCGTAAGCTTCTCTCTTTTATGTGCGGGTTATTTGTGTATAATTATCATAAGAGTAGCAGCCCCAGGAGAGCCTATCCTACATAGCACTCTCACTATAAGCTCCACCAAGTGCTATTTGTTCACTTAATTCAAGTTCTATATAGGAGGACCATTATCCTGGTGACAACATCCACTACATCGATCAAAGCCCAACCCAAAAATGATCTAATTCTTCCCTGTGGTCGACACTGTAGACCGTGTAGACACTGCAGTAAAAATACCATGGGAGAAACTGGAAGGAAGTTGTCGATAAGACTGAACGATGTATGAGAAGAGTTTTTTGATCAAAACTAATGATTATATAGTTTAATTCAATACCAAAACATAGTTATAATGTAAGTTAAGTTATGAAAATATAATGTAAGCTTAGCAGTTACTAGTTGTGTAACACCATAACAGTTCAAGCTTCAGGGTTACCATAACAGTTCAAACTTCTGGGTCACCATAACAGTTCAAGCTTCAGAGCCACCATAACAGTTCAAGCTTCAGGGCCACCATAACGGTTCAAGCTTCAGGGCCACCATAACAGTTCAAGCTTCAGGGTCACCATAACAGTTCAAGCTTCTGGGCCACCATAACAGTTCAAGCTTCAGGGTCACCATAACAGTTCAAGCTTCAGGGTCACCATAACGGTTCAAGCTTCTGGGCCACCATAACAGTTCAAGCTTCAGGGCCACCATAACAGTTCAAGCTTCTGGGTCACCATAACAGGTCAAGCTTCAGGGTCACCATAACAGTTCAAGCTTCAGAGTCACCATAACAGTTCAAGCTTCAGGGTCACCATAACAGTTCAAGCTTCAGGGCCACCATAACAGTTCAAGCTTCTGGGCCACCATAACAGTTCAAGCTTCAGGGCCACCATAACAGTTCAAGCTTTAGGGTCACCATAACAGTTCAAGCTTTAGGGTCACCATAACAGTTCAAGCTTCAGGGTCACCATAACAGTTCAAGCTTCAGGGTCACCATAACAGTTCAAGCTTCAGGGTCACCATAACAGTTCAAGCTTCAGGCTCACCATAACAGTTCAAGCTTCAGGGCCACCATGACAGTTCAAGCTTCAGGGCCACCATAACAGTTGAAGCTTCTGGGCCACCATAACAGTTCAAGCTTCTGGGCCACCATAATAGTTCAAGCTTCAGGGTCACCATAACAGTTGAAGCTTCAGGGTCACCATAACAGTTCAAGCTTCTGGGCCACCATGACAGTTCAAGCTTCAGGGCCACCATAACAGTTCAAGCTTCAGGGCCACCATAACAGTTCAAGCTTCTGGGCCACCACAACAGTTCAAGCTTCAGAGTCACCATAGCAGTTGAAGCTTCAGGGCCACCATAACAGTTCAAGCTTCAGGGCCACCATAACGGTTCAAGCTTCTGGGCCACCACAACAGTTCAAGCTTCAGGGCCACCATAACAGTTCAAGCTTCTGGGTCACCATAACAGTTCAAGCTTCAGGGTCACCATAACAGTTCAAGCTTCAGGGTCACCATAACAGTTCAAGCTTCAGGGTTACCATAACAGTTCAAGCTTCAGGGCCACCATAACAGTTCAAGCTTCTGGGCCACCATAATAGTTCAAGCTTCAGGGCCACCATAACAGTTCAAGCTTCAGGGTCACCATAACAGTTCAAGCTTCAGGGTTACCATAACAGTTCAAGCTTCAGGGTCACCATAACAGTTCAAGCTTCAGGCTCACGATAACAGTTCAAGCTTCAGGGCCACCATGACAGTTCAAGCTTCAGGGCCACCATAACAGTTGAAGCTTCTGGGCCACCATAACAGTTGAAGCTTCAGGGTCACCATAACAGTTCAAGCTTCTGGGCCACCATAACAGTTCAAGCTTCAGGGACCCCATAACAGTTCAAGCTTCAGTGACCCCAAAACAGTTCAAGCTCCAGGGTCACCATAACAGTTCAAGCTTCAGGGTCACCACAACAGTTCAAGCTTCTGGGCCACCATAACAGTTCAAGCTTCAGGGTCACCATAACAGTTCAAGCTTCTGGGCCACCACAACAGTTCAAGCTTCAGGGTCACCATAGCAGTTGAAGCTTCTGGGCCACCATAACAGTTCAAGCTTCAGGGTCACCATAACAGTTCAAGCTTCTGGGCCACCACAACAGTTCAAGCTTCAGGGTCACCATAGCAGTTGAAGCTTCTGGGCCACCATAACAGTTCAAGCTTCAGGGTCACCATAACAGTTCAAGCTTCTGGGCCACCATAACAGTTCAAGCTTCAGGGCCACCATAACAGTTCAAGCTTCAGGGACCCCATGACAGTTCAAGCTTCTGGGCCACCACAACAGTTCAAGCTTTAGGGTACACATAACAGTTCAAGCTCCAGGGTCACCATAACAGTTCAAGCTTCAGGGTCACCATAACAGTTCAAGCTTCAGGGCCACCATAACAGTTCAAGCTTCAGAGCCACCATGACAGTTCAAGCTTCTGGGACCCCATAACAGTTCAAGCTTCTGGGCCACCATAACAGTTCAATCTTCTGGGCCACCATAACGGTTTAAGCTTCTGGGCCACCATAACGGTTCAAGCTTCTGGGCCACCATAACAGTTCAAGCTTCTGGGCCACCATAACAGTTCAAGCTTCTGGGCCACCATAACAGTTCAAGCTTCAGGGCCACCATAGCAGTTCAAGCTTCAGGGACACAAGACAGCTCAAGCTTCAGGGCCACAACAACAGTTCAAGCTTCAGGGACACCATAACAGTTCAAGCTTCAGGGCCACCATAACAGTTCAAGCTTCAGGGCCATCATAACAGTTCAAGCTTCAGGGAACCCATAACAGTTCAAGCTTCTGGGCCACCACAACAGTTCAAACTTCTGGGCCACCATAACAGTTCAAGCTTCTTGGCCACCATAACAGTTCAAGCTTCTGGGCCACCATAACAGTTCAAGCTTCTGGGCCACCATAACAGTTCAAGCTTCAGGGCCACCATAACAGTTCAAGCTTCAGAGCCACCATAACAGTTTAAGCTTCAGGGTCACCATGACAGTTCATGCTTCAGGGACCCCGTAAAAGTTGAAGCTTCTGGGCCAACATAACAGTTCAAGCTTCAGGGCCACCATAACAGTTCAAGCTTCAGGGTAACCATAACAGTTCAAGCTTTAGGGTCACCATAACAGTTCAAGATTTTGGGTCACCATAACAGTTCAAGCTTCAGGGACCCCATAACAGTTCAAACTTAAGGCCACCATAACAGTTCAAGCTTCAGGGTCACCATAACAGTTCAAGCTTCAGGTACCCCGTAACAGTTCAAGCTTCAGGGTCACCATAACAGCTCAAGCTTCAGGGTCACCGTAATAGTTCAAGCTTCAGGGACCCCATAACAGTTCAAGCTTCAGGGACCCCATAACAGCTCAAGCTTCAGGGCCACCATAACAGCTCAAGCTTGTGGCGATGCTCTGCTCATACCTGGAACATTAAGTAGTCAGTGTGCGACTAGTTAATGGTTTAGGTCGACCAGAAATATCATAATTTTCTTACTCCCATATACAGATTATTTATGTATTGTTCCAGTCACGGGTATTGTGCCTTTTATTCTTAATCATATTTACTAAGGAAAATACAAACCTAAAATCGTGTTCCAGTTGTCGTTCTTTCTGTGTCTCTGGAATGAGTCTGTCACAGCTCGATAAGACGTTATGTCTTTGTTTTTCCGCGTGGAATGACTCCTGGTGCGTTGGTGGGGAGTAAACTGGCGAGGCGTCTGGAAGCGAGGATTCCAGACTCCCAGCAGTTCTGTATTGATTCGTAATTAGGGATTTATTCCATTATTATAAGAGTCTGGTTTAGGGGAGATGTGATATCCGCTACTGGATATTAAAGATGTGGTATCCGCTGCTGGATATTCCAGTTGTGATATCCGCTACTGGATATTCCAGTTGTGATATCCGCTACTGGATATTCCAGTTGTGATATCCGCTACTGGATATTCCAGTTGTGATATCCGCTGCTGGATATTCCAGTTGTGATATCCGCTGCTGGATATTCCAGTTGTGATATCCGCTGCTGGATATTCCAGTTGTGATATCCGCTACTGGATATTCCAGTTGTGATATCCGCTGCTGGATATTCCAGTTGTGATATCCGCTGCTGGATATTCCAGTTGTGATATCCGCTACTGGATATTCCAGTTGTGATATCCGCTACTGGATATTCCAGTTGTGATATCCGCTACTGGATATTCCAGTTGTGATATCCGCTACTGGATATTCCAGTTGTGATATCCGCTGCTCGATATTCCAGTTGTGATATCCGCTACTGGATATTCCAGTTGTGATATCCGCTACTGGATATTCCAGTTGTGATATCCGCTACTGGATATTCCAGTTGTGATATCCGCTACTGGATATTCCAGTTGTGATATCCGCTGCTGGATATTCCAGTTGTGATATCCGCTACTGGATATTCCAGTTGTGATATCCGCTACTGGATATTCCAGTTGTGATATCCGCTACTGGATATTCCAGTTGTGATATCCGCTACTGGATATTCCAGTTGTGATATCCGCTGCTGGATATTCCAGTTGTGATATCCGCTACTGGATATTCCAGTTGTGATATCCGCTACTGGATATTCCAGTTGTGATATCCGCTACTGGATATTCCAGTTGTGATATCCGCTGCTGGATATTCCAGTTGTGATATCCGCTGCTGGATATTCCAGTTGTGATATCCGCTACTGGATATTCCGGTTGTGATATCCGCTACTGGATATTCCAGTTGTGATATCCGCTACTGGATATTCCGGTTGTGATATCCGCTGCTGGATATTCCAGTTGTGATATCAACTACTGGAAATCACACAGGTAGTTTCTTGATCACCGATTCCGCTAAGTAACCTATTAACGACCATTTTCCATCCCATCCGTTCGTGAATTCAATAACGAGGCTTCCGAGGCGGTATCACGAGTCATCACCAATTCTTCGTCTGGCCGCCCTCCAGTCTAAGAATTGAAACATGTTTGTGTTAAAGTTTCCTCCATTTTCCCCTCCCTTACATAATGGTATGATAATGGTGTACAATACCGACTTATTGATAAGATACATGAGCAACAGTTAGGTACCGTTAAGATTTTCTCCGCCTCACTTCAAAAGTACATAAATATCTGCCCAGGCTCCTATTTTCACTTGTACTTGTTTAGGTCTAGCAGAGGTAATAAATCTTTTTGCTTTTAATTATTTTAAATTATCATTTATCTATCTCATTAGTGAATAAAATGCCTCCCACTATGTGGGAGTTAGAGCTCAATGATGATCTAGATCCAACTTTATGTGGGTGTTTCTGGAGATTTTAAGGATGGTCTTCGACGGGAGATCCACGACACTCACAGTATCAGATCACTGATAGTCCGGTCTGCCGGTTTCCCTGAACCCCTTCATAAATGTTACTTTGCTCACACTCCAACAGCACGTCAAGTATTAAAAACCATTTGTCTCCATTCACTCCTATCAAACACGCTCACGCATGCCTGCTGGAAGTCCAAGCCCCTCGCACACAAAACCTCCTTTACCCCCTCCCTCCAACCTTTCCTAGGCTGACCCATACCCCGCCTTCCTTCCACTACAGACTGATACACTCTTGAAGTCACTCTGTTTCGCTCCATACTCTCTACATGTCCGAACCACCTCAACAACCCTTCCTCAGCCCTCTGGACAACAGTTTTGGTAATCCAGCACCTCCTCCTAACTTCCAAACTACGAATTCTCTGCATTATATTCACACCACACATTGCCCTCAGACATGACATCTCCACTGCCTCCAGCCTTCTCCTCGCTGCAACATTCATCACCCATGCTTCACACCCATATAAGAGCGTTGGTAAAACTATACTCTCATACATTCCCCTCTTTGCCTCCAAGGACAAAGTTCTTTGTCTCCACAGACTCCTAAGTGCACCACTCACCCTTTTTCCCTCATCAATTCTATGATTCACCTCATCTTTCATAGACCCATCCTCTGACACGTCCACTCCCAAATATCTGAATACATTCACCTCCTCCATACTCTCTCCCTCCAATCTGATATTCAATCTTTCATCACCTAATCTTTTTGTTATCCTCATAGCCTTACTCTTTCCTGTATTCACTTTTAATTTTCTTCTTTTGCACACCCTACCAAATTCATCCACCAATCTCTGCAACTTCTCTTCAGAATCTCCCAAGAGCACAGTGTCATCAGCAAAGAGCAGCTGTGACAACTCCCACTTTATGTGTGATTCTTTATCTTTTAACTCCACGCCTCTTGCCAAGACCCTCGCATTTACTTCTCTTACAACCCCATCTATAAATATATTAAACAACCACGGTGACATCACACATCCTTGTCTAAGGCCTACTTTTACTGGGAAATAATTTCCCTCTTTCCTACATACTCTAACTTGAGCCTCACTATCCTCGTAAAAACTCTTCACTGCTTTCAGTAACCTACCTCCTACACCATCCACCTGCAACATCTGCCACATTGCCCCCCTATCCACCCTGTCATACGCCTTTTCCAAATCCATAAATGCCACAAAGACCTCTTTAGCCTTATCAAAATACTGTTCACTTATATGTTTCACCGTAAACACCTGGTCCACACACCCCCTACCTTTCCTAAAGCCTCCTTGTTCATCTGCTATCCTATTCTCCGTCTTACTCTTAATTCTTTCAATAATAACTCTACCATACACTTTACCAGGTATACTCAACAGACTTATCCCCCTATAATTTTTGCACTCTCTTTTGTCCCCTTTGCCTTTATACAAAGGAACTATGCATGCTCTCTGCCAATCACTAGGTACCTTACCCTCTTCCATACATTTATTAAATAATTGCACCAACCACTCCAAAACTATATCCCCACCTGCTTTTAACATTTCTATCTTTATCCCATCAATCCCGGCTGCCTTACCCCCTTTCATTTTACCTACTGCCTCACGAACTTCCCCCACACTCACAACTGGCTCTTCCTCACTCCTACAAGATGTTATTCCTCCTTGCCCTATACACGAAATCACAGCTTCCCTATCTTCATTAACATTTAACAATTCCTCAAAATATTCCCTCCATCTTCCCAATACCTCTAACTCTCCATTTAATAACTCTCCTCTCCTATTTTTAACTAACAAATCCATTTGTTCTATTTTTTTTTTTATTATCACACCAGCCGATTCCGACCAAGGCAGGGTGGCCCGAAAAAGAAAACTTTCACCATCATTCACTCCATCACTGTCTTGCCAGAAGGGTGCTTTACACTACAGTTTTTAAACTGCAACATTAACACCCCTCCTTCAGAGTGCAGGCACTGTACTTCCCATCTCCAGGACTCAAGTCCGGCCTGCCGGTTTCCCTGAATCCCTTCATAAATGTTACTTTGCTCACACTCCAACAGCACGTCAAGTATTAAAAACCATTTGTCTCCATTCACTCCTATCAAACACGCTCACGCATGCCTGCTGGAAGTCCAAGCCCCTCGCACACAAAACCTCCTTTACCCCCTCCCTCCAACCCTTCCTAGGCCGACCCCTACCCCGCCTTCCCTCCACTACAGACTGATACACTCTTGAAGTCATTCTGTTTCGCTCCATTCTCTCTACATGTCCGAACCACCTCAACAACCCTTCCTCAGCCCTCTGGACAACAGTTTTGGTAATCCCGCACCTCCTCCTAACTTCCAAACTACGAATTCTCTGCATTATATTCACACCACACATTGCCCTCAGACATGACATCTCCACTGCCTCCAGCCTTCTCCTCGCTGCAACATTCATCACCCACGCTTCACACCCATATAAGAGCGTTGGTAAAACTATACTCTCATACATTCCCCTCTTTGCCTCCAAGGACAAAGTTCTTTGTCTCCACAGACTCCTAAGTGCACCACTCACTCTTTTTCCCTCATCAATTCTATGATTCACCTCATCTTTCATAGACCCATCCGCTGACACGTCCACTCCCAAATATCTGAATACGTTCACCTCCTCCATACTCTCTCCCTCCAATCTGATATTCAATCTTTCATCACCTAATCTTTTTGTTATCCTCATAACCTTACTCTTTCCTGTATTCACCTTTAATTTTCTTCTTTTGCACACCCTACCAAATTCATCCACCAATCTCTGCAACTTCTCTTCAGAATCTCCCAAGAGCACAGTGTCATCAGCAAAGAGCAGCTGTGACAACTCCCACTTTGTGTGTGATTCTTTATCTTTTAACTCCACGCCTCTTGCCAAGACCCTCGCATTTACTTCTCTTACAACCCCATCTATAAATATATTAAACAACCACGGTGACATCACACATCCTTGTCTAAGGCCTACTTTTACTGGGAAAAAATTTCCCTCTTTCCTACATACTCTAACTTGAGCCTCACTATCCTCGTAAAAACTCTTCACTGCTTTCAGTAACCTACCTCCTACACCATACACTTGCAACATCTGCCACATTGCCCCCCTATCCACCCTGTCATACGCCTTTTCCAAATCCATAAATGCCACAAAGACCTCTTTAGCCTTATCTAAATACTGTTCACTTATATGTTTCACTGTAAACACCTGGTCCACACACCCCCTACCTTTCCTAAAGCCTCCTTGTTCATCTGCTATCCTATTCTCCGTCTTACTCTTAATTCTTTCAATTATAACTCTACCATACACTTTACCAGGCACACTCAACAGACTTATCCCCCTATAATTTTTGCACTCTCTTTTATCCCCTTTGCCTTTATACAAAGGAACTATGCATGCTCTCTGCCAATCCCTAGGTACCTTACCCTCTTCCATACATTTATTAAATAATTGCACCAACCACTCCAAAACTATATCCCCACCTGCTTTTAACATTTCTATCTTTATCCCATCAATCCCGGCTGCCTTACCCCCTTTCATTTTACCTACTGCCTCACGAACTTCCCCCACACTCACAACTGGCTCTTCCTCACTCCTACAAGATGTTATTCCTCCTTGCCCTATACACGAAATCACAGCTTCCCTATCTTCATCAACATTTAACAATTCCTCAAAATATTCCTTCCATCTTCCCAATACCTCTAACTCTCCATTTAATAACTCTCCTCTCCTATTTTTAACTGACAAATCCATTTGTTCTCTAGGCTTTCTTAACTTGTTAATCTCACTCCAAAACTTTTTCTTATTTTCAACAAAATTTGTTGATAACATCTCACCCACTCTCTCATTTGCTCTCTTTTTACATTGCTTCACCACTCTCTTAACTTCTCTCTTTTTCTCCATATACTCTTCCCTCCTTGCATCACTTCTACTTTGTAAAAACTTCTCATATGCTAACTTTTTCTCCCTTACTACTCTCTTTACATCATCATTCCACCAATCGCTCCTCTTCCCTCCTGCACCCACTTTCCTGTAACCACAAACTTCTGCTGAACACTCTAACACTACATTTTTAAACCTACCCCATACCTCTTCGACCCCATTGCCTATGCTCTCATTAGCCCATCTATCCTCCAATAGCTGTTTATATCTTACCCTAACTGCCTCCTCTTTTAGTTTATAAACCTTCACCTCTCTCTTCCCTGATGCTTCTATTCTCCTTGTATCCCATCTACCTTTTACTCTCAGTGTAGCTACAACTAGAAAGTGATCTGATATATCTGTGGCCCCTCTATAAACATGTACATCCTGAAGTCTACTCAACAGTCTTTTATCTACCAATACATAATCCAACAAACTACTGTCATTTCGCCCTACATCATATCGTGTATACTTATTTATCCTCTTTTTCTTAAAATATGTATTACCTATAACTAAACCCCTTTCTATACAAAGTTCAATCAAAGGGCTCCCATTATCATTTACACCTGGCACCCCAAACTTACCTACCACACCCTCTCTAAAAGTTTCTCCTACTTTAGCATTCAAGTCCCCTACCACAATTACTCTCTCACTTGGTTCAAAGGCTCCTATACATTCACTTAACATCTCCCAAAATCTCTCTCTCTCCTCTGCATTCCTCTCTTCTCCAGGTGCATACACGCTTATTATGACCCACTTCTCGCATCCAACCTTTACTTTAATCCACATAATTCTTGAATTTACACATTCATATTCTCTTTTCTCCTTCCATAACTGATCATTTAACATTACTGCTACCCCTTCCTTTGCTCTAACTCTCTCAGATACTCCAGATTTAATCCCATTTATTTCCCCCCACTGAAACTCTCCTACCCCCTTCAGCTTTGTTTCGCTTAGGGCCAGGACATCCAACTTCTTTTCATTCATAACATCAGCAATCATCTGTTTCTTGTCATCCGCACTACATCCACGCACATTTAAGCAACCCAGTTTTATAAAGTTCTATATATATATATAAAGCAGACTGTAAACGGATGGGGTTGTAGGCGCCCTTATAAACACAAACATTAAAAATCAGGAACGTGACGGTAAGCTGTCCAATATACAAAAAGAGTTAGAAACAGAAATACAAATAGCTAGAGCTTCATTTAAGGTTATTAATATAATATTCAAGAGGTTGCTAGTAGAATTGCAGTAAATCAACCATTCAAATCATTATGAAGCTGTGTGTAGTCTGCAGTCAATCAAACAAACGGGCTTCCACATGGATAAATTGTCATTTTTGTGGAAATTGGTGTCACGCCCCTTGTGCAGATATCCCAGAACTAGCTACAAGCAGTATTAAAACAGAGAAGTGTTTTTGGGTATGCCCAAATGAGGAAAATCTGTGGACTAAAATCACAAGGGTATTAAAAGAGGATAACATCAAAGCTGCTTTCATAGAAAACCTGGAAGCTTTCTACAACAGATGGGAACATAAAAAGTCTGGGCTGAATGGTACTGCCCTTGATACTGGCCATGTAGTCACAAACTGTAAGGCTGGAGGTGATGTCCTGGTAGTCAGTAAATGTGGGGCTGATAGTGCTGTCCTGGGAGACAGTAATGGTGAAGCTGGAGGTGCTGTCCTGGGAGACAGAAATGGTGAAGCTGGAGATTCTGTCCTGGGAGACAGTAATGGTGAAGCTGGAGATTTTGTCCAGGTAGTCGGGAATTATACGCAGGAAGGAATACATATAAATGACCTCATAGAGGACAGGAGCCATAGTAGGGAAACAAGTGTAGTCAAAGATAAGATAAAACCAATATTGCAAACTAGAAATACCGCAGGAAATAGCAAACAAGAGGACTCCAATAGCAATAGTGAGGATAAATTACCAAAAACAACTGGTGGGAGCTCCATTGTTGGTGCTAGGGAGGATAGGAATAAGACAGGGAAACATGCACCAACAGGGAATACAGTCACAGAAACCCAAGGCAAACGGAAACCAAGCCTGTGCACATACTATGCACTTGGTATCTGCTGGCATGGGAAATCTGGAAAAACAGATGGGACATGCAACTATGACCACCCTAGAAAATGTCATGCCCATATGACAACAGGAAAATGCAAACTCCCTTCCTGTAAGCTTTTTCACCCTGAAATGTGTACCTCTTCAGTACAGGAAAGACTGTGCTATAACTTAAATTGCCAGGCATACCATCTAAAGGGGACAAAAAGATACAAAACATCCAGGCCATGGGAAAACCTGGGTAGCCACAGCCACTCAAGAGGGAGAGGTTTTTTAGTGCTAGGAAGGAAAAAAAACTGGCAGGAAATGGCAGAAATCGTACACCAAATCCAGTCATTCCTGGAGTGGAACCACAGTCGATGGCCTCCACTCCAAACCAACAGTTACAGATACTAATGCCAGAAAAAAAATCTCCCCCCAGTACGAACAATACCACCAGTCCGATAACATTCTTCTTTGCAAATATACAGGGTCTAAAGCCAGCAACAAACAACAAAATACCTTTCATCCGTGGACTGCTTGCAGAGGCAAAGGCAATGTTCGCGGCTTTCACTGAGACCCACATAAAGGATCACTTGGACAACGAAATATGGATCCCAGGTTACAACCTATACAGATGTGACAGAGTGAACAGGCAAAAGGGGGGGGGGGCGGTTGGCCTGTACATTGCAGAGTCACTTGTTTGCACAGAACTGCTTAATGCCTCAAATGACGTAGTGGAAGTTTTAGCAGTAAAGGTCGAGAACCAAAACCTAGTCATTGTGGTAGTCTACAAGCCTCCGGATGCAACATCCCAGCAATTCCAGGAACAGCTGTTAAAAATTGACCACTGTCTGGAAAATCTTCCAGCTCCTGCACCCAACATCTTGCTCCTGGGGGATTTCAACTTAAGGCACCTAAAATGGAGGAATATAGCAAATAATATTGTTGCAGTAATAACACCAGGAGGCAGCTCTGATGAAAACTCACACTCACACGAGCTTTTAAATCTCTGCACAAAATTCAATTTAAACCAGCAAATAATAGAGCCTACTAGACTGGAGAATACACTAGACCTCATCTTCACTAACAATGATGATCTGATAAGAAATGTCACCATATCAAAAACAATATACTCAGATCACAACATAATTGAGGTTCAGACATGTAAGCGTGGAGCCCCAGACCGACAAAATGAGACTAGTCACGAGGGAGCATTCACCAAATTCAACTTCAATAACAAAAACATAAAGTGGGACCAAGTAAACCAAGTCCTAACCGATATAAGCTGGGAAGATATACTAAGCAACACAGACCCAAACTTATGCCTAGAACAGATTAACTCGGTGGCACTCGATGTATGCACAAGGCTTATTCCTCTAAGAAAAAGGAGGAGTAGATGTAAAATAGAAAGAGACAGGCGCTCCCTTTACAGGCGACGGAAAAGAATAACAGAGCGGCTAAAAGAGGTCAATATATCTGAAATGCGCAGGGAGACACTGGTCAGAGAAATAGCAAGCATCGAACTTAAGCTAAAAGAATCCTTTAGGAGTCAGGAATCGCGGGAAGAACTAAAAGCCATAAATGAAATCGAAAGAAACCCAAAGTATTTCTTCTCCTATGCCAAATCAAAATCGAGAACAACGTCCAGTATTGGGCCTCTACTTAAACAAGATGGGTCCTACACAGATGACAGCAAGGAAATGAGTGAGCTACTCAAGTCCCAATATGACTCAGTTTTTAGCAAGCCGCTAACCAGACTGAGAGTCGAAGATCAAAATGAATTTTTTATGAGAGAGCCACAAAATTTGATTAACACAAGCCTATCCGATGTTATCCTGACGCCAAATGACTTCGAACAGGCGATAAATGACATGCCCATGCACTCTGCCCCAGGGCCAGACTCATGGAACTCTGTGTTCATCAAGAACTGCAAGAAGCCCCTATCACGAGCCTTTTCCATCCTATGGAGAGGGAGCATGGACACGGGGGTCGTCCCTCAGTTACTAAAAACAACAGACATAGCCCCACTCCACAAAGGGGGCAGTAAAGCAACAGCAAAGAACTACAGACCAATAGCACTAACATCCCATATCATAAAAATCTTTGAAAGGGTCCTAAGAAGCAAGATCACCACCCATCTAGAAACCCATCAGTTACACAACCCAGGGCAACATGGGTTTAGAACAGGTCGCTCCTGTCTGTCTCAACTACTGGATCACTACGACAAGGTCCTAAATGCACTAGAAGACAAAAAGAATGCAGATGTAATATATACAGACTTTGCAAAAGCCTTCGACAAGTGTGACCATGGCGTAATAGCGCACAAAATGCGCGCTAAAGGAATAACAGGAAAAGTCGGTCGATGGATCTATAATTTCCTCACTAACAGAACACAGAGAGTAGTCGTCAACAGAGTAAAGTCCGAGGCAGCTACGGTGAAAAGCTCTGTTCCACAAGGCACAGTACTAGCTCCCATCTTGTTCCTCATCCTCATATCCGACATAGACAAGGATGTCAGCCACAGCACCGTGTCTTCCTTTGCAGATGACACCCGAATCTGCATGACAGTGTCTTCCATTGCAGACACTGCAAGGCTCCAGGCGGACATCAACCAAATCTTTCAGTGGGCTGCAGAAAACAATATGAAGTTCAACGATGAGAAATTTCAATTACTCAGATATGGTAAACATGAGGAAATTAAATCTTCATCAGAGTACAAAACAAATTCTGGCCACAAAATAGAGCGAAACACCAACGTCAAAGACCTTGGAGTGATTATGTCGGAGGATCTCACCTTCAAGGACCATAACATTGTATCAATCGCATCTGCTAGAAAAATGACAGGATGGATAATGAGAACCTTCAAAACTAGGGAGGCCAAGCCCATGATGACACTCTTCAGGTCACTTGTTCTATCTAGGCTGGAATATTGCTGCACTCTAACAGCACCTTTCAAGGCAGGTGAAATTGCCGACCTAGAAAATGTACAGAGAACTTTCACGGCGCGCATAACGGAGATAAAACACCTCAATTACTGGGAGCGCTTGAGGTTTCTAAACCTGTATTCCCTGGAACGCAGGAGGGAGAGATACATGATTATATACACCTGGAAAATCCTAGAGGGACTAGTACCGAACTTGCACACGAAAATCACTCACTACGAAAGCAAAAGACTTGGCAGACGATGCACCATCCCCCCAATGAAAAGCAGGGGTGTCACTAGCACGTTAAGAGACCATACAATAAGTGTCAGGGGCCCGAGACTGTTCAACTGCCTCCCAGCACACATAAGGGGGATTACCAACAGACCCCTGGCAGTCTTCAAGCTGGCACTGGACAAGCACCTAAAGTCAGTTCCTGATCAGCCGGGCTGTGGCTCGTACGTTGGTTTGCGTGCAGCCAGCAGCAACAGCCTGGTTGATCAGGCGCTGATCCTCCAGGAGGCCTGGTCACAGACCGGGCCGCGGGGGCGTTGACCCCCGAAACTCTCTCCAGGTAAACTCCAGGTATATATATGCAAAACAACCACTCTGAAAGAATAGAGAAATTCCAAGCGCTTTCGTGACTACTCACATTATCAAGGAACTATGAAAGTAAAGCATCCAAGGAAGCTATATAAGGGGTCCGGCCAGCACCTCACTATCAGATCCCACAACGGTTAAACACCTGACGCGCGCCGACCCAACTTGGATAGGTCCTTTGCACAACTCACCCACAAACTATTCTACCCAAGAAAATTTAAAAATTATTATTTGTCCAGTGTAATATTAAATTCTTCCCAAATTCTATTAATTATAAATGGATCTAATTTATATAAACCAAAGGAAATATTCATATTATTGTCAAAACTGCTTTTTATGAAACAAGATTCAATTATATTCGTGTCGACCATGGACTTGCTTGATACTACTTTCTCAACTTTTTGAAAATCAATTGGATGGTTAAAATCTCTTACATGAATAAATAGAGCATTGGAATCTTGTCCAGTTCTAATGCTATATTTATGTTGTTTTAATCTTAGTTCGAGATTTTTACCAGTTTGACCGTAATAAACTTTATCGCAAATTTTACAAGGAATCTTATAGACACATCCATCAGCATTTTGGGAGGAATTCTTTATCAAAAGTTTTTTTACTGTATCAAGATTTTTGAATACAACTTTAATATTAAAAGTCTTAAGAAGAGAAGGCATATCAACCAAGTTTTGATGGTAAGGGAGAACCAACATATTTTTAGTTGAATAAGGCTGGTTGTCCCTTTTTGGATTGTAAAAAGTATTTCTAGCAACTTTAAAAGATTTATCAATTACGTTTCTTGGGTATTTTTGAATACAACTTTAATATTAAAAGTCTTAAGAAGAGAAGGCATATCAACCAAAAGAATCTTAGAAAACTTACCTAACCTTATCATAACAAGAACAATTTATTTTAGCCTAACCCAACTAAATATATTTTAGATTTGTTTACAATAATTTAATACTAAACAAACACAGTGAAATATATTTTTTTCGTTAGGTTCAGAATGATTTTGGCGAAATTATTGCATACACAAATTTTCACTTGTCCTATATGGCAAGATGAACGTTGCTATTTAAGCCAAGATCGCAAGTTCTGCCTATTCGGCACGACATATATATATATATATATATATATATATATATATATATATATATCTATATATATATATATATATATATATATATATATATATATATATATATATATATATACATAAATATATATATATATATCGTTGATCTCAAACTACCGTGGTTACAGACTTGTCTTAAATAAACAACGAACTAACTACGTTCGTGTGAATATCTTCAGCAGTTATAACTTCTACAACGAAGAGAAAAATTCTCACAAGACAAGAAATACCAATCCTTCTCCTTTCTAGTCTGTAGGAGTTACTACACTGTTCGTGGTGTTCCGGGGACATGTCTCGATATTTCTACAATGCTTGTGGTATTCCGAGGACATGTCTCGATATTCCTACAATGATTGTGGTATTCCGAGGACATGTCTCGATATTTCTACAATGCTTGTGGTATTCCGGGGACATGTCTCGATATTTCTACAATGCTTGTGGTATTCCGAGGACATGTCTCGATATATCGCTCGTGACTTGTGTTCAGGACGGGTCTTATGGTCGGCTCTCTTGGTCACTGTCCATTTGACTTGTCCCCAGACAAGGTACTTCCTGACCTGTACACATTTCCCTCTTAATCTCCGTCTAGTCTGCCTTTGAACTCTGTTCATTCCTCTCAGAACATTATCCAATATGCTCCTCTTCTGTTTATTTCTCTTCTGTCCACCATCCTGTAAACAAACCATACCACGGGTGGGGATAGAACCCACGATCGGAGAGTCTCAAAACTCCAGACCGTCGCGTTAGCGGGAGATTAGTCTGTAAAAGCTTGCATTTGTGGTCACAGTGGTGGCCCATGCTAACCTTCCTATGGTGTAGAAATATACCTAGTTGGATGAATCTTATTGTGGCTAGCTGGTCCAGTGGAGTTTTGTGACTGACTCATCGCGGGTTCTAACCCGCGATGAGTCAGTGTCATTACCATTTCGTGAGTCATCCTGTAAACACACGTTTAGTGGTGTTCGGAATTACTGAAGTGGTAACGAAGCCTGGATTCCAGAGTTTGAAATTCCTTTTGTCGGTATTTTTGCGAAAATCACACACGCTGGCAGTTGGGTTAGAATATATGTCTACGTTAGTGTATTTGTGCTGACTGGACGAGATCTCGAGGGTAACAAGAACCTTTATCAGTTTAACGTGACTGACTTCCCTATTTTAACTCCACAATGTTTTTGACCTGCGGTAAATTTTGGAGATTTGGGAAGATGCTGGTAAAATATTAACCACCACCGCTACTACCACCATCGCCGCTACTACCACCACCACCGCTACTACCACCACCGCCGCTACTACCACCACCACCGCTACTACCACCACCGCCGCTACTACCACCACCGCCGCTACTACCACCATCGCCGCTACTACCACCACCGCCGCTACTACCACCACCACCGCTACTACCACCACCGCCGCTACTACCACCACCCCCGCTACTACCACCACCGCAGCTACTACCACCACTACCGCTACTACCACCATCGCCGCTACTACCACCACCACCGCTACTACCACCACCGCCGCTACTACCACCATCGCCGCTACTACCACCATCGCCGCTACTACCACCATCGCCGCTACTACCACCATCGCCGCTACTACCACCATCGCCGCTACTACCACCATCGCCGCTACTACCACCACCGCCGCTACTACCACCACCACCGCTACTACCACCACCACCGCTACTATCACCATCGCCGCTACTGCCACCATCGCCTCTACTACCACCACCGCCGCTACTACCACCACCACCGCTACTACCACCATCGCCGCTACTACCACCATCGCCGCTACTACCACCATCGCCGCTACTATCACCATCGCCGCTACTGCCACCATCGCCTCTACTACCACCACCGCCGCTACTACCACCACCACCGCTACTATCACCATCGCCGCTACTGCCACCATCGCCTCTACTACCACCACCGCCGCTACTACCACCACCACCGCTACTACCACCAGCGCCGCTACTGCCACCATCGCCGCTACTGCCACCATCGCCGCTACTTCCACCATCGCCTCTACTACCACCACCGCCGCTACTACCACCACCACCGCTACTACCACCATCGCCGCTACTTCCACCATCGCCTCTACTACCACCATCGCCGCTACTACCACCACCGCAGCTACTACCACCATCGCCGCTACTACCACAATCGCCGCTACTACCACCACCACCGCTACCACCGCTACTACAACCGCCACCGCTACTGCCACCATCGCCGCTACTACCACCACCGCAGCTACTACCACCATCGCCGCTACTACCACCATCGCCGCTACTACCACCACCACCGCTACTACCACCACCGCCGCTACTACCACCACCACCGCTACTACCACCACCACCGCTACTACCACCACCACCGCTACTACCACCACCACCGCTACTACCACCACCACCGCTACTACCACCACCGCCGCTACTACCACCATCGCCGCTACTACCACCATCGCCGCTACTACCACCATCGCCGCTACTACCACCATCGCCGCTACTACCACCACCACCGCTACTACCACCACCGCCGCTACTACCACCACCACCGCTACTACCACCACCGCCGCTACTACCACCACCGCCGCTACTACCACCATCGCCGCTACTACAACCACCACCGCTACTACCACCACCGCCGCTACTACCACCATCGCCGCTACTACCACCATCGCCGCTACTACCACCATCGCCGCTACTACCACCATCGCCGCTACTACCACCATCGCCGCTACTACCACCATCGCCGCTACTGCCACCATCGCCGCTACTACCACCACCGCCGCTACTACCACCACCGCCGCTACTACCACCATCGCCGCTACTACCACCACCGCCGCTACTACCACCACCGCCGCTACTACCACCATCGCCGCTACTACCACCTCCGCTACTACCACCATCGCCGCTACTACCACCACCGCCGCTACTACCACCATCGCCGCTACTGCCACAACCGCCGCTACTGCCACCATCGCCGCTACTACCACCACCACCGCTACTGCCACCACCGCCGCTACTGCCACCATCGCCGCTACTACCACCATCGCCGCTGCTACCACCATCGGCGCTACCACCACCGCCGCTACTACCACCACCGTCGCTACTACCACCACCGTCGCTACTGCCACCATCGCCGCTACTACCACCACCGCCGCTACTACCACCACCACCGCTACTGCCACCACCGCCGCTACTACCACCATCGCCGCTACCACCACCGCCGCTACTACCACCATCGCCGCTGCTACCACCATCGCCACTACCATTATCGCAGCTACTACCACCATCGCCGCTACTACCACCATCGTCGCTGCTACCACCATCGTCGCTGCTACCACTATCGCCGCTACTACCACCATGGCCGCTACTACCACCATGGCTGCTACTACCACCATGGCTGCTACTACCACCATCGCCGCTACTACCACCATCGCCGCTACTACCACCACCGCCGCTACTACCACCACCGCCGCTACTACCACCGCCGCCCCTGCTGCCACCATCCCATTTACACCATTACTATCGGCACACCATCGCACCATTACCATCACCTGTGCTACAACCACAAGTATCACCACCCAATACTATCACCAACCCTCACACTCACCATTACAATAACTACTCCCAGCACCACCAAAATAACTTTTCCACCCCTACAACAACCATTATCACTCTCCTATTACCATCACGATCCTAAACTTAGACTTTATCCCATTTTACCGCCACCATATAAGCTAACTAGGGACGCCAAGCCCATGTTGACACTCTTCAAATCGCTTGTTCTCTCTAGGCTGGAATACTGATGTTCACTAACTGCCCCCTTCAAGGCTGGCGACATTACAGACCTGGAGAAT